>NC_140333.1:579353-723353 GCF_964211825.1 Aythya ferina
GGGGAAATTTGGGGTTTTGGGGGTTTGGGGGGTTTGGGGACAATTATGGGGGTTCTGGGGTTTGAAGGAATTTATGGGGTTTTGGGGGTTTTAGGGGTTTGGGGGATTTGGGGGGATTTTGGGGGTTTTTGGGGTTTGGGGGAATTTATGGGGTTTTTGGGGTTTTGGGGGAAATTTGGGGTTTGGGGGGATTTATGGGGTTTGGAGGTTTATGGGATTTGGGGGATTTATGGGATTTGGGTGGATTTGGGGAGATTTATGGGATTTGGGGGAACTTGGGGGTGATTTTTAGGGTTTGGGGGATTTATGGGATTGGAATTTATGGGATTTGGGGGATTTCTGGGATTTGGGGTGATTTATGGGGGATTTATAGGGTTTTGGGGGGGTTATGGGATTGGAATTTATGGGATTTGGGGAGATTTATGGGATTTGGGGGGATTTATGGGGTTTTGGGGGATTTATGGGATTGGAATTTATGGGATTTGGGGCGATTTATAGGGTTTTGGAGGATTTATGGGATTTGGGGGGATTTATGGGGTTTGGGGGGATTGATGGGCTTGGAATATATGGGATTTTGGGGATTTATGGGATTTGGGGGGATTTATGGGATTTGGGGGGCATTTATGGGATTTGGGGTATTTATGGGATTTGTGGGATTTATAGGGTTTTGGGGGATTTACAGGATTTGGGACATTTTGGGGCAATTTCTGGGACTGGGCCCGGACATCCTCTATCCATCCTTTTCCGGGTGTTGCCCCCGTCCCGTTTTGGGTTAATTTCCGGCGTTTTTGGGGCCAGTGGGTGCAGGAGGAGGCCCCGGACGTGCTGGATATGGGATCTGGGGGGGATTTATAGGGTTTGGGGAGATTTATGGGATTTGTGATGATTTATGGGATATGGGGGGATTTGTGGGATTTATAGGGTTTGGGGGGATTTATGGGATTGGAATTTATGGGATTTGGGGTGGATTTGGGGGAACTTTGGGGTGATTTATAGGGTTTTGGGGGATTTATGGGTTTTGTGGGATTTATGGGATTTGTGGGGGATTTATGGGGTTTTGGGCGATTTATGGGATTGGAATTTATGGGATTTTGGGGATTTCTGGGATTTGGGGTGATTTATGGGGGATTTATAGGGTTTGGGGGATTTATGGGCTTGGAATTTATGGGATTTGGGGGATTTTGGGGATTTGGGGTGATTTATGGGGGATTTATAGGGTTTGGGGGGATTTATGGGCTTGGAATTTATGGGATTTGGGGGGATTTATAGGGTTTTGGAGGATTTATGGGATTTTGGGGGGATTTATGGGGTTTTGGGGGGATTTATGGGATTGGAATTTATGGGATTTGGGGGATTCATGGGATTTGGGGGGGATTTATAGAGTTTTGGGGTGTTTATGGGATTGGAATTTATGGGATTTGGGGTGATTTATGGGATTTGGGGTTTATTTATGGGATTTTGGGGGATTTATGGGGTTTTAGGGTATTTATGGGATTCGGGATATTTATAGGATTTGGGTTATTTCTATGATTTGGGCCATTTTGGGGCGATTTCTGGGACTGGGCCCGGACAACCTCCGCCCGTCCTTTTCCGGGTGTTGCCCCCGTCCCGTTTTGGGTTAATTTCCGGCGTTTTTGGGGCCAGTGGGTGCAGGAGGAGGCCCCGGACGTGCTGGATATGGGATCTGGGGGGGATTTTTAGGGTTTGGGGGGATTTATGGGATTGGAATTTATGGGATTTGGGGGGGATTTGTGGGATTTATGGGATTTGGGGGAACTTTGGGGTGATTTATAGGATTTTGGGGGATTTATGGGGTTTTGGGGGATTTATGGGATTGGAATTTATGGGATTTGGGGGATTTCTGGGATTTGGGGGGATTTAGGGGGGATTTATAGGGTTTGGGGGGATTTATGGGATTGGAATTTATGGGATTTGGGGGATTTCTGGGATTTTGGGGGGATTTATGGAGTTTTGGGGGATTTATGGGATTGGAATTTATGGGATTTGGGGAGATTTATGGGATTTTGGGGGGATTTATGGGGTTTTGGGGGATTTATGGGATTTGGGGAGATTTATGGGATTTTGGGGGGATTCATGGGATTTGGGGGGATTTATGGGGTTTTGGGGGATTTATGGAATTGGAATTTATGGGATTTGGGGGATTTTTGGGATTTGGGGTGATTTAGGGGGGATTTATAGGGTTTGGGGGATTTATGGGATTGGAATATATGGGATTTGCGGGATTTATGGGATTTTGGGGGGATTTGGGGTTTATTTATGGGATTTGGGGTATTTATGGGATTTGTGGGATTTATAGGATTTGGGATATTTATAGGATTTGGGCCATTTTGGGGCGATTTCTGGGACTGGGCCCGGACATCCTCTATCCATCCTTTTCCGGGTGTTGCCCCCGGCCCGTTTTGGGTTAATTTCCGGCGTTTTTGGGGCCAGTGGGTGCAGGAGGAGGCCCCGGACGTGCTGTGCCTGCAGGAGACGAAGTGCGCGGCCCCCGCGGTGCCCCCCGAGGTGCGGGCGCTGCCGGGGCTCCCCCACCAGTTCTGGGCCAGCCCCGAGGGGCGCCCGGGCTACAGCGGGGTGGGGCTGCTGGCCCGCCACGAGCCCCTCAGCGTCACCTACGGCATCGGTGAGACCCCAAAAACCCACCCCGTAACCCCAAAAAACGACCCCATAAACCCAAAAAACCACCCCGTAATCCCAAAGAACGGCCCCGTAATCCCAAAGTTCTCCCCAGGGTTCAAAATGTATGTTGGAGGACCTAGAACCTTCATAATTGCAGCTAAATGGACCCAAAATGCACCCCAAAATCAACAGGTGGCACCCTGACCCCATAAATATCTTGTAGGGGATCCCAAAACCTGACCCCGTAATCCCAAAGAACCGCCCCGTAATCCCAAAGTTCTCCCAGGGCTTCGAAAGCTGTCTTGAAGGACCTAGAACCTTCTTAATTGGAGCTAAATTGACCCCAAATCTACCCCAAAACCACCAGGTGACACCCTGACCCCATAAATATCTTGTAGGGGATCCTAAAAGCCAACCCTATAATCCCAAAATCCCACCCCGTAATCCCAAAGTTCTCCCAGGGCTTCAAAACATACATTGGAGGACCTAGAACCTTCATAATTGGAGCTAAATTGACCCAAAATTTACCCTAAAATCACCAGGGGACCCCCCGATCCCATAAATATCTTGTAGGGGATCCCAAAACCCGACCCCATAATCCCAAAAAACGACCTCATAATCCCAAAGTTGTCCCAGGGCTTTGAAAGCTGTCTTGAAGGACCTAGAACCTTCTTAATTGGAGCTAAATTGACCCAAAATGCACCTCGAAATTACAAGGGGACGCCCCCGACCCCATAAATATCTTGTAGGGGATCCTAAAAGCCAACCCTATAATCCCAAAAAACGACCCCGTAATCCCAAAGTTCTCCCAGGGCTTCAAAACATACATTGGAGGACCTAGAACCTTCATAATTGGAGCTAAATTGACCCAAAATGCACCCCAAAATCATCAGGTGACCCCCCGATCCCATAAATGTCTTGTAGGGGATCCCAAAAACTGACCCTGTAATCCCAAAAAACGGCCCCGTAATCCCAAAGTTCTCCCCGGGGTTCAAAACGTACGTTGGAGGACCTAGAACCTTCATAATTGGAGCTAAATTGACCCAAAACCCACCCCAAAACCCTTTGGTAGCCACCAGTAGACTTGTGGTTGCCCCATTGACCCCAAAACCCTTTGGATGACCCCAAAACCCTTCAGTGGCCCCCATTGACCCCAAACTCCCACTATTGACCCCAAAACCCTTTGTTGGCCACCAGTAGACCCCAAACCACCACTACTGACCCCAAAACCCTTCAGATGACCCCAAAACCCTTCGGTAGCCACCAGTTGACCCCAAAACCCTTTGGTTGCCACCAGTTGACCCCTGGTTGCCCTATTGACCCCAAAACCCTTCAATACCCTTTATTGACCCCAAAACCCTTTGGTTGCCACCAGTTGACCCCAAAACCCTTTGGATGACCCCAAAACCCTTCAATAGCCTTTATTGACCCCAAAACCCTTTGGTAGCCACCAGTAGACCCTTGGTTGCCCCATTGACCCCAAGACCTTTCAATAGCCACCATTGACCCCAAAACCCTTTGTTGGCCACCAGTAGACCCCAAAACCCTTCAATGGCCTTTATTGACCCCAAAACCCTTCGGATGACCCCAAAACCCTTTGGTAGCCACCAGTAGACCCCTGGTTGCCCTATTGACCCCAAAACCCTTCAATAGCCTTTATTGACCCCAAAACCCTTTAGTTGACCCCAAAACCCTTCAACGGCCACCAGTTGACTCCTGGTTGCCACTATTGACCCCAAAACCCTTTAATGGCTTTTATTGACCCCAAAACCCTTCCAATGACCCCAAAACCCTACAGTTGCCACGTGTTGACCCCAAAACCCTTCAGATGACCCCAAAACCCTCCGGTAGCCACCCATCGACCCCCACTAGCCACCCTCTCCCCCCAGGCGACCCCGAGCACGACGCCGAAGGCCGGGTGGTGACGGCCGAGTTCCCCCAAAAAGAGTTCCCAAAACCCTTCAGTGGCCCCCATTGACTCCAAACTCCCACTATTGACCCCAAAACCCTTCGGATGACCCCAAAACCCTTCAATAGCCTTTATTGACCCCAAAACCCTTTGGTAGCCACCAGTAGACCCTTGGTTGCCCCATTGACCCCAAGACCTTTCAATGGCCACCATTGACCCCAAAACCCTTTGTTGGCTACCGTTGACCCCAAAACCCTTCCAATGACCCCAAAACCCTTCGGATGACCCCAAAACCCTTTGGTAGCCACCAGTAGACCCCTGGTTGCCCCATTGACCCCAAAACCCTTCAATAGCCTTTATTGACCCCAAAACCCTTCTGTTGGGATCAGTTGACCCCAAAACCCTTTGGTTGCCACCAGTTGACCCCAAACCCTCCGGTAGCCACCCATCAACCCCCACTAGCCACCCTCTCCCCCCAGGCGACCCCGAGCACGACGCCGAAGGCCGGGTGGTGACGGCCGAGTTCCCCTCCCTCTACGTGGTGGCCGCCTACGTCCCCAACTCCGGCCGGGGCCTCGTCCGCCTGCCCTACCGCCAGCGTTGGGACCGCGCCTTCCGCTCCTTCCTCACCTCATTGGACGCCCGCAAACCCGTGGCCGTCTGCGGCGACCTCAACGTGGCCCACGGCGACCTGGACCTGCGGCACCCGCGGGCCAACCGGCGGTCCCCGGGCTTCACCGACGAGGAACGCGAAGGTTTCGGGGCGCTTTTGGGGTCGGGGTTTCTCGACACCTTCCGGCACCTCTACCCGGCCGTGCCCCACGCCTACACCTTCTGGACCTACTTGGGGGGCGCGCGGGGGCGTAATGTGGGGTGGAGGTTGGATTACTGCCTGCTGTCGCGGCGCCTGGAGGGGGCGCTGTGCGATAGCAAGATCCGCAACAAGGTGATGGGCAGCGACCACTGTCCCGTCGAGCTCTTCCTGGCCATATGACGGCCCTAAAATGGCCCTATAGTGCCCTATTACAGCCCTATAGGGTCGTTTTGTAACGGTCCCGTAAGCTCGTCCGATAGCGACCCCGTACGTTGTCCTATAACGGCCCTATAAGGTTGTCCTACAATGACCCTATAAGTTCGTCCTATATCGACCCTATAAGATGTCCTATAGTGACCCTATAAGGTTGTCCTATAATGACCCTATAAGTTCGTCCCATATTGATCCTATAAGACCATCCCATTATGACCCCATAAGTTCATCCCATAATGACCCTATAAGACCATCCTATTAGGATCCTATAAGGTCATCCTATAACGACCCCAAAATGACCCTATAAGGTCATCCTATAATGACCCTATAAGATTGCCCCATAACGACCCCGTAGAGTTCATCCCATAATGACCCCATAACTTCATCCCATCATGACCCTATAAGACCATCCCATTATGACCCTATATGGTCATCCTATAGCGACCCCAAAATGACCCTATAAGGTCATCCTATAATGACCCTATAAGATCATCCCATCTTGACCCTACAAGACCATCCTATAATGACACTATGAGGCCGTCCTATAACGACCCCAAAAGACCCCATAAGCTCATCCCATCACGACCCTATAACTCACCCCATTGGGTTTGGGTCTTGAGTTGTGTCCGACGCCAACCCCAAAAGCCCCAAATCCACCCCAAACCCACCCAAAACGGCAATAAATGACGTCATCGTTTTCTCTATGGGGTCGCTCGGTCCTTATGGGGTCGCTATGGGGTGGGGCGCCCCCGGCCCCATACCCTGTGGGGTGGAGGTTGGATTCCTGCCTGCTGGCGCGGCGCCTGGAGGGGGATGGGCAGCGACCACTGTCCCGTCGAGCTCTTCCTGGCCATATAACGGCCCTAAAATGGCCCTATAGTGCCCTAAAACGGCCCTATAGGGTCGTTTTGTAACGGTCCCGTAAGCTCGTCCTATAACGACCCCGTATGTTGTCCTATAACGACCCTATAAGGATGTCCTACAATGACCCTATAAGGTTGTCCTATATCGACCCTATAAGTTCGTCCCATATTGACCCCATAAGATGTCCTAAAATAGCCCTATAAGGTTGTCCTATAATGACCCTATTAGTTCGTCCCATATCGACCCCATAAGTTGTCCTATAATGACCCTATAAGGTTGTCCTATGATGACCCCATAAAGTTGCCCTATAACGACCCCATAAGTTCGTCCCATATTGACCCTATAAGACCATCCCATCATGACCCTATAAGGTCATCCTATAACGACCCCAAAATGACCCTATAAGGTCATCCTATAATGACCCTATAACTTCATCCCGTAACGACCCCATAAGTTCATCCCATATTGACCCTATAAGTTCATCCCATAGCGACCCCATAACTTCATCCCATCATGACCCTATAAGACCATCCCATTATGACCCCAAAATGACCCTATAAGGTCGTCCCATAATGACCCTATAAGATCACCCCATCTTGACCCTACAAGCTCATCCTATAATGACACTATGAGGCCGTCCTATAACGACCCCAAAAGACCCCATAAGCTCATCCCATCACGACCCTATAACTCACCCCATTGGGTTTGGGTCTTGAGTTGTGTCCGACGCCAACCCCAAAAGCCCCAAATCCACCCCAAACCCACCCAAAACGGCAATAAATGACGTCATCGTTTTCTCTATGGGGTCGCTCGGTCCTTATGGGGTCGCTATGGGGTGGGGCGCCCCCGGCCCCATACCCTGTGGGGTGGAGGTTGGATTACTGCCTGCTGGCGCGGCGCCTGGAGGGGGATGGGCAGCGACCACTGTCCCGTCGAGCTCTTCCTGGCCATATAACGGCCCTAAAATGGCCCTATAGTGCCCTAAAACGGCCCTATAGGGTCGTTTTGTAACGGTCCCGTAAGCTCGTCCAATAGCGACCCCGTACGTTGTCCTATAACGGCCCTATAAGGTTGTCCTACAATGACCCTATAAGTTCGTCCTATATCGACCCTATAAGTTCGTCCCATATTGACCCCATAAGATGTCCTAAAATGGCCCTATAAGGTTGTCCTATATCGACCCCATAAGTTCGTCCTATATTGACCCCATAAGATGTCCTAAAATAGCCCTATAAGGTTGTCCTATAATGACCCTATTAGTTCGTCCCATATTGACCCTATAAGACCATCCCATCATGACCCTATAAGGTCATCCCATAGCGACCCTATAAGTTGCCCTAAAATGGCCCTATAAGGTTGTCCTATATCGACCCTATAAGTTCATCCCATAATGACCCTATAAGACCATCCCATCATGACCCTATAAGGTCATCCTATAACGACCCCAAAATGACCCTATAAGGTCATCCCATAGCGACCCTATAAGTTGCCCTAAAATGGCCCTATAAGGTTGTCCTATAATGACCCTATAAGTTCGTCCCATATCGACCCCATAAGTTCATCCCATATTGACCCTATAAACCATCCCATCATGACCCTATAAGGTCATCCTATAACGACCCCAAAATGACCCTATAAGGTCATCCTATAATGACCCCATAACTTCATCCCATAATGACCCTATAAGACCATCCTATTAGGATCCTATAAGGTCATCCTATAACGACCCCAAAAGACCCTATATGGTTGTCCTATAGCATCCCTATAAGTTCATCCCATAACGACCCCAAAACTCATCCCAAAATGACCCTATAAGGTCACCCCAAAACGCCCCCATAACTCATCCCATTGGGTTTGCGTCTTGAGTTGTGTCCGACGCCAACCCTAAAAACCCCAAATCCACCCGAAACCCACCCAAAACGGCAATAAATGACGTCATCGTTTGCTATTTTCTGTTCTTTCTATAAAGCCCCTGACCCTATAACACCCCCATAACCCCCCCCGACCCCATAGACCCCCCCCTTGACCCCATAACCCCCCCTTGACCCCATAGACCCCCCCCTTGACCCTATAACTGCCCCCCTTGACCCCCCTTGACCCCATAACCCCCCCCTGACCCTATAACCTCCCCCCTTGACCCCGTAACCCCCCCCTTGACCCCATTGACCCCATAACCCCCCCCGACCCTATAACCGCCCCCCTTGACCCCATTGACCCCCCATGACCCCATAACCCCCCCTTGACCCCATTGACCCCCCCTTGACCCCCCATGACCCCATTGACCCCCCTTGACCCCATAACCCCCCCTTTGACCCCCCTTGACCCCATATCTCCCCCTGACCCCATAACCCCCCCCGACCCTATAGACCCCCCCCTTGACCCCATAACCCCCCCTGACCCTATAACCTCCCCCCTTGACCCCCCTTGACCCCGTAACCCCCCCCTGACCCTATAACCCCCCCCTTGACCCTATGGATACCCCCTGACCCTACAATGCCCCCCCTGACCCTATAGACCCCCCCCTTGACCCCATAACCCCCCCTGACCCTATAACCTCCCCCCTTGACCCCCCATGACCCCATTGACCCCCCCTTGACCCCATAACCCCCCCCGACCCTATAGACCCCCCCCCGTGACCCCATTAATCCCCCCTGACCCTATAATGCTCCCCCCGACC
Source organism: Aythya ferina (assembly GCF_964211825.1). NCBI lineage: Eukaryota > Metazoa > Chordata > Aves > Anseriformes > Anatidae > Aythya > Aythya ferina. Next base: position 588,471 of record NC_140333.1, read on the forward strand.
CCATAACCCCCCCATGACCCCATAACCACCCCCCTTGACCCCATTGACCCCCCATGACCCCATAACCGCCCCCTTGACCCCCTTTGACCCTATAACTCCCCCCCGACCCCATAACCCCCCCTTGACCCCCCATGACCCCATAACCCCCCCTTGACCCCATTGACCCCCCCTTGACCCCCCATGACCCCATTGACCCCGCCGACCCCATAACCCCCCCTGACCCTATAACCAGCCCCCCTGACCCCATTGACCCCATAACCCCCCCTTGACCCCATAACCCCCCCCTGACCCCATTGACCCCCCCCCGACCCCATAACCCCCCCCTTGACCCTATAACCCCCCCCGACCCTATAGACCCCCCCCCGTGACCCCATTAATCCCCCCTGACCCTATAATGCTCCCCCCGACCCCATTGACCCCCCATGACCCCCCTGACCCCATAACCCCCCCCTTGACCCCATAACCCCCCCTTGACCCCATTGACCCCCCTTGACCCCATAACCCCCCCATGACCCCATAACCCCCCCCATGACCCCATTGACCCCCCCATGACCCCATAACCCCCCCCTTGACCCCATATCCCCCCCCTTGACCCCCCATGACCCCCTTGACCCCCTTTGACCCTATAACCCCCCCTTGACCCTATAACTGCCCCCCTTGACCCCCCATGACCCCATTGACCCCCCCTTGACCCCCTTGACCCTATAACTGCCCCCCTTGACCCTATAACTCCCCCTTGACCCCATAACCCCCCCTTGACCCCATTGACCCCCCCTTGACCCCCCATGACCCCATTGACCCCTGCTTGACCCCATAACCCCCCCTGACCCCATAACCCCCCCCTTGACCCTATGGATACCCCCTGACCCTATAATGCCCCCCTGACCCTATAACCTCCCCCCATGACCCCATTGACCCCCCTTGACCCCATAACCCCCCCTTTGACCCCCCTTGACCCCATTGACCCCTGCTTGACCCCATAACCCCACCTTGACCCCATAACCCCCCCGTGACCCAATAACCGCCCCCCTTGACCCCATTGACCCCCCTTGACCCTATAACTCCCCCTTGACCCCATATCCCCCCCTTGACCCCCCTTGACCCCATTGACCCCCCTTGACCCCATAACCCCCCCTTGACCCCATAACCCCCCCCTTGACCCTATAACCCCCCCCGACCCTATAGACCCCCCCCGTGACCCCATTAATCCCCCCTGACCCTATAACCGCCCCCCCTGACCCCATAACCCCCTTTTGACCCCATATCCCCCCCCTTGACCCCCCATGACCCCATTGACCCCCCTTGACCCCATAACCCCCCCATTGACCCCCCATGACCCCATAACCCCCCCCCGACCCTATAACCTCCCCCCTTGACCCCGTAACCCCCCCCTTGACCCCATTGACCCCATAACCCCCCCTTGACCCTATAACTGCCCCCCTTGACCCCCCATGACCCCATAACCCCTTCATGACCCCATTGACCCCCCCATGACCCTATAACCACCCCCCCTGACCCTATAGACCCCCCCCTTGACCCCATAACCCCCCCCTGACCCCATTGACCCCCCATGACCCCATTGACCCCCCCTTGACCCTATAACCCCCCCCGACCCTATAGACCCCCCCCCGTGACCCCATTAATCCCCCCTGACCCTATAATGCTCCCCCCGACCCCATAACCCCCCCATGACCCCATAACCGCCCCCCTTGACCCCATTGACCCCCCTTGACCCCCCCTGACCCTATAACCCCCCCATGACCCCATTGACCCCCCCATGACCCCATTGACCCCCCTTGACCCTATAACCCCCCCGACCCTATAACCGCCCCCCCTGACCCCATAGACCCCCCCCTGACCCCATTGACCCCCCATGACCCCAATGACCCCATAACCCCCCCTTGACCCCCCATGACCCCATTGACCCCCCCATGACCCCATTGACCCCCCCTTGACCCTATAACCCCCCCTGACCCTATAACCACCCCCCCTGACCCCATAGACCCCCCCCTTGACCCCATAACCCCCCCTTGACCCCATTGACCCCCCCATGACCCCATTGACCCCCCTTGACCCTATAACCCCCCCTGACCCTATAACCACCCCCCCCGACCCCATAGACCCCCCCCCGACCCCATAACCCCCCCCGACCCCATTGACCCCCCCCTTGACCCCCCCTTGACCCCCAATGACCCCCTTGCCCCCCTGACCCCGCCCCCTCCCGCCCCCGCCCAATCAGGAGCCGCCTCCGGGTCTGGCCCCGCCCCTTTTTTATCCTTCCCGGGGATACACAACGGGGGGGGGGGGGAGGGGCATGCGGGGGGGGGGGGGCGGGGCCGTGACGTCACCGCCCCCCCGATGACGTCACGCGTGTCCTTAGCGTGTTCGGGGCGGGGTCACGTGACCTTAGCGTGTTCGGGGCGGGGTCACGTGACCTTAGCGTGTTCCAGGCGTGTTCGGGGCGGGGTCACGTGACCTTAGCATGTCCTTAGCATGTTCCCATGACCTTAGCATGTCCTTAGCATGATCACATGACCTTAGCATGTCCTTAGCATGTTCCCATGATCTTAGCATGTCCTTAGCATGTTCCCATGACCTTAGCATGTTCCCATGACCGTAGCATGTTCCCATGATCTTCGCGTGTCCTTAGCATGTTCCCATGACCTTAGCGTGTCCCGTGAGGCCGGTGTGCCCGATGGGTGTCACGTGACCTTAGCGTGTCCTTAGCGTGTTCCCGGGACCGAAGCGTGTCCAGTGGATGTCCCGTGATCTAAGCGTGTTCTTAACATGTTCCCATGACCGAAGCATGTCCGATGGCTCTCCCATGACGCAGGCGTGTCCGATGGGCATCCCATGACGGAAGCATGTCCTTAACATGTTCCAGGACTCAAGCGTGTCCAATGGATGGCGTATGACTCAAGCATGTCCTTAACATGTGCCCATGACCCAAGCGTGTCCGGTGGCTCTCCCATGCCCTAAGCATGTCCAACACGTGTCCCATGACCGAAGCGTGTTCCCATGACCGAAGCATGTCCGAGGCATGTCACATGACTCAAGCATGTCCAATGGATATCCCATGATTTAAGCATGTCCAAAGCATGTTCCATGACTCAAGCATGTCCTTAACATGTTCCCATGCCTGAAGCATGTTCCTATGACCGAAGCATGTCCAATGGATGTCCCATGACCCAAGCATGTCCTTAACATGATCCCATGCCCAAAGCATGTCCTTGACATGTCCCATGACTCAAACGTGTCTGATGGATGTCACATGACCCAAGCATGTCCTTAACATGTTCCCATGCCTGACACATGTTCCCATGCCCGAAGCATGTCCAATGGGTGTCGCATGACCTAAGCATGTCCTTAACATGTCCCATGACTCAAGCATGTCCTTAACATGTTCCCATGCCCGACACATGTTCCATGACCAAAGCATGTCAGAAGCATGTCCCATGACCAGGGCATGTCCAATGGATGTCGCATGACCCAAGCATGTCCTTACCATGTTCCCATGACCCAAGCATGTCCTTAGCATGTCCCCACGCCCCCATCCCGCCCGGCGCCCCCACACGCGCCCGACACGCGCCCCACGTGCCAGGCGTGTCCCAGGCGTGGCCGAGGCGTGTCCCAGGCGTGTTCAGGCGTGTTCAGGCGTGACGGGGCAGGGGGTGGCTGACCCGCAGGCAGCCCCAGTAGCCGGCCCGCAGGAGGCAGGCGCCGGCCCCGGCCACCAGCAGGGCCCAGGCCGCGTGCAGGGCCCCGAAACGCCGGGCGGCCGCCCACGTGCCCACCTGGGGGGGGACCAGTACGGACCAGTAAGGGCCCAGTAGGGACCAGTAACCCAGAAAGGCCCTCCCAGTACGGGCCGGTAAGGAACGAGGCCGGAAAACGCCGTCCCAGTACAAACCAGTACACACCAGTAACCCAAAACCCCCTCCCAGTACAGCCCAGAGTCCCCAGACCCTCTCCCAGTACATCCCAGTATAGCCCAGTAACCCAAAAAGGCCCTCCCAGTACATACCGGTAAGGAACGAGGCCGGAAAACACCATCCCAGTATGGACCAGTAACCCAAAAAGGTCCTCCCAGTACATCCCAGTATCCCTGAGAACCCCCAGACCCTCTCCCAGTACACCCCAGTAAGGACCAGTAACCCAAAACCCTCTCCCAGTACATCCCAGTATGGACCAGTAACCCAGAAAGGCCCCACCAGTATCCCCAGGAACCCCAAAACCCTCTCCCAGTACATCCCAGTACAAACCAGTAACCCAAAACCCTCTCCCAGTACATCCCAGTATGGACCAGTAATCCAGAAAGGCCCCACCAGTATCCCCAGGAACCCCCAAACCCTCTCCCAGTACATCCCAGTACAAACCAGTAACCCCAAACCCTCTCCCAGTACATCCCAGTATGGACCAGTAAACCAAAAAGGCCCTCCCAGTATGGACCGGTAAGGAACGAGGCCGGAAAACGCCGTCCCAGTACAAACCAGTATGCACCAGTAACCCAAAACCCCCTCCCAGTACAGCCCAGAGTCCCCAGACCCTCTCCCAGTATATCCCAGTATGGCCCAGTAACCCAAAAAGGCCCTCCCAGTACATACCGGTAAGGAACGAGGCCGGAAAACACCATCCCAGTATGGACCAGTAACCCAAAAAGGTCCTCCCAGTACATCCCAGTATCCCTGAGAACCCCCAGACCCTCTCCCAGTACACCCCAGTAAGGACCAGTAACCCAAAAAGGCCCTCCCAGTACATACCAGTAAGGAACGAGGCTGGAAAACGCCGTCCCAGTACAAACCAGTATGCACCAGTTACCCAAAAAGGCCATCCCAGTATATCCCAGTATGGCCCAGAGTCCTCAAACCCTCTCCCAGTACATCCCAGTATGGACCAGTAACTCAAAAAGGCCCTCCCAGTACATACCAGTAAGGAACAAGGCTAGAAAACGCCGTCCCGGTATAAACCAGTATGCACCAGTAACCCAAAAGGCCCTCCCAGTATCCCCAGGAACCCCCAGACCCTCTCCCAGTACATCCCAGTATATCCCAGTAACCCAAAAAGGCCCTCCCAGTACATACCAGTAAGGAACGAGGCTGGAAAACGCCGTCCCAGTACAAACCAGTACGCACCAGTAACCCAAAAGGCTCTCCCAGTATGCCCAGGAACCCCAAGATCTCCAAAACCCTCTCCCAGTACATCCCAGTATGGACCAGTAACCCAAAAAGGCCCTCCCAGTACGTACCAGTAAGGAACGAGGCCAGAAAACGCCGTCCCAGTACAAACCAGTACGCACCAGTAACCCAAAAGGCTCTCCCAGTATGCCCAGGAACCCCCAGACCCTCTCCCAGTACATCCCAGTATAGCCCAGTAACCCAGAAAGGCCCTCCCAGTACATACCAGTAAGAAACAAGGCCAGAAAACACCGTCCCAGTACAAACCAGTACACACCAGTAACCCAAAAGAACCTTCCCAGTATCCCCAGTATCCCCCAAACCCTCTCCCAGTATGGCCCAGTGCCCTCCCAGTATATCCCAGTCTCCTCCCAGTATATCCCAGTCGCTCCCAGTGCCCCCCAAACCCCTCCCAGTGCCTCCCAGTATATCCCAGTCCCTCCCAGTCCCCTCCCAGTCTATCCCAGTATATCCCAGTTGCCTCCCAGTATCCCCCAGTGCCCCCCCAGTCCCCTCCCAGTATCTCCCAGTCCCTCCCAGTCCCCCAAAACCCCCCTAAATCCCCCCCAAATCCCCCCATAACCCTTCCCAGTCCCTCCCAGTCCCTCCCAGTATACCCCAGTATCCGCCAGTCCCCTCCCAGTTCCCTCCCAGTATACCCCAGTCCCCTCCCAGTATATCCCAGTACATCCCAATCCCCCCCAAATCCCCCAAATCCCCCCCAAACCCCTTCCCAGTCCCTCCCAGTCTATCCCAGTACACCCCAGTCTCCTCCCAGTCCCCTCCCAGTATCTCCCAGTCCCTCCCAGTCCCCCAAAACCCCCCAAAATCCCTCAAATCTCCCCCAAAACCCCTCCAAACGCCCCTATAACCCCCTCCCAGTCTATCCCAGTCCCCCCCCAGTCCCTCCCAGTGCCCTCCCAGTATATCCCAGTATACCCCAGTCCCCTCCCAGTACATCCCAGTCCCTCCCAGTCCCCCAAAACCCCCCAAATCCCCCCTAAAACCCCCCCAAACCCCCCCGAATCCCCCCCAAACCCCCTCCCAGTGCCCCCCCAGCCCCCTCCCAGTCCCTCCCAGTCCCTCCCAGTCCCTCCCAGTCCCTCCCAGTATATCCCAGTATATCCCAGTACTCACGGCCAGCCCGCAGGCGGCGGCCCCCAGCAGGATCCCCCCCAGCAGGCAGCAGAGGCAGCGGCGCCGGGGGAGGCCGGAGCCCACCGCGGACCTGGGGGGGGGGGGGGACCCTATAGGAGCGCCCCTATAGGGCCCCCCCCACCCTATAGGGACCCCCCTGACCCTATAGGGCCCCCCCCACCCTATAGGGACCCCCCTGACCCTATAGGGCCCCCCCCCACCCCATAGGGCCCCCCCCCACCCTATAGGGACCCCCCTGACCCTATAGGGACCCCCCCACCCCATAGGGACCCCCCCCACCCTATAGGGACCCCCCCACCCTATAGGGACCCCCCTGACCCTATAGGGACCCCCCCCACCCCATAGGGACCCCCCGACCCTATAGGGACCCCCCCACCCCATAGGGACCCCCCCGACCCCCCCACCCCCTATAGGGTCACCCCCACCCTATAGGGCCCCCCCATCCCCTATACATCCCCTATAGGACCCCAGAAGCCCCTATAGGCTCCCCCCACCCCCTATAGGGTCCCCAAATCCCCTATAGGGTCCCCATCACCCCCTATAGGGTCCCCCCTGCCCCTATAGGGTCCCCTCTATAGGATCACCCCCTATAGGGTCCCCCCGTCCCCTATAGCCCCCCCCCCACCCTATAGGGTCCCAGTCACCCCTATAGGGCCCCCCCCACCCCATACGTCCCCTATAGGGTCCCATCACCCCCCATAGGCTCCCCCCACCCCCTATAGGGTCCCATAACCCCCCCCGGCCCTATATGTCCCCTATAGGGTCCCCCCACCCCCCATAGGACCCCATAACCCCCTATAGGGTCCCAGTCACCCCTATAAGCCCCCTCCCACACTATAGGGTCCCCCACCCCTATAGGGCTCCTCATCCCCTATATGTCCCCTATAGGGTCCCAGTCACCCCTATAGGGCCCCCCCCACCCCATACGTCCCCTATAGGGTCCCCCTGCCCCTATAGGGTCCCATAACCCCCCCATGCCCTATACGTCCCCTATAGGGTCCCCCCATCCCCTATAGCCCCCCCCCCACCCTATAGGGTCCCCCCCCCATATCCCCTATAGGACCCCCCCACCCCCATAGGCTCCCCCCACCCCCTATAGGGTCCCCTCTATAGGATCACCCCCTATAGGGTCCCCCCGTCCCCTATAGCCCCCACCCACCCTATAGGGTCCCAGTCACCCCTATAGCCCCCCCCCCCCCCCCATACGTCCCCCATAGGCTCCCCCCACCCCCTATAGGGTCCCATAACCTCCCTCACCCTTATAGGGTCCCCCTTTCCCCTATAGGGTCCCCCTCACCCCTATAGCCCCCCCCCACCCTATAGGGTCCCCCCCCCATATCCCCTATAGGACCCCCCCACCCCCATAGGGTCCCCCACCCCCTATAGGGTCCCCTCTATAGGATCACCCCCTATAGGGTCCCCCCGTCCCCTATAGCCCCCCACCCATCCTATAGGGTCCCAGTCACCCCTGTAGGACCCCCCCGGCCCTATATGGCCCCCTATAGGGTCCCCCCACCCCCTATAGGGTCCCAGTCACCCCTATAGCCCCCCCCACCCTATATGTCCCCTATAGGACCCCATAACCCCTATAGGGTCCCAATCACCCCTATAGCCCCCCCCCCACCCTATACGTCCTCTATAGGGTCCCCCCTGCCCCTATAGGGTCCCCCTATCCCCTATAGGACCCCATCACCCCCTATAGGGTCCCAGTCACCCCTATATGCCCCCCCACCCCATACGTCCCCTATAGGGTCCCATAACCCCCCCCCCAGGCCCTATATGCCCCCTATAGGGTCTCCCCACCCCCTATAGGGTCCCAGTCACCCCTATAGCCCCCCCCACCCTATATGTCCCCTATAGGCTCCCAATCACCCCTATAGGACCCCATCACCCCCTATAGGGTCCCATAACCCCCCACCCCCCTATAGGGTCCCCCTTTCCCCTATAGGGTCCCAGTCACCCCTATAGGGCCCCCCCCACCCCATACGTCCCCTATAGGGTCCCCTCACCCCCTATAGGGTCCCCTCTATAGGATCACCCCCTATAGGGTCCCCCCATCCCCTATAGCCCCCCTCCACCCTATAGGGTCCCAGTCACCCCTATAGCCCCCCCCACCCTATATGTCCCCTATAGGCTCCCAATCACCCCTATAGGACCCCATCACCCCCTATAGGGTCCCATAACCCCCCCCCCGACCCTATAGGGTCCCCCTTTCCCCTATAGGGTCCCCCTCACCCCTATAGCCCCCCCCACACACTATAGGGTCCCCCCTGCCCCTATAAGACCCCATCACCCCCTATAGGGTCCCCCCATCCCCCATAGCCCCCCCCCACCTTATAGGGTCCCAGTCACCCCTATAGGACCCCCCCACCCCATACGTCCCCTATAGGGTCCCCCACCCCCTATAGGGTCCCCCTGTCCCCTATAGCCCCCCCCCACCCTATAGGGTCCCCCCCACCCCATACGTCCCCTATAGGGTCCCCCCCTGCCCCTATAGGGTCCCCTCACCCCCTATAGGGTCCCCCCACCCTATAGGGTCCCCTATAGGGTCGTCCCCCCCCCATATCCCCTATAGGGTCCCCTATAGGGTCACTCACACCTTGCGGCAGTGGGGGCACCGGGCCAGGCTGCGCTCGGCCAGCTCGCCGCACTGAGGGCACGATTTTGGGTTCAAAACAGGCGATTTTGGGACTTTTGGGGTCAGGGGGGTTTAGGGGACGCTGCCGGGCACTTTTGGGGCCGTTTCGGGCACTTTTGGGGCCCCAAAGCGCTTTTGGGGCCGTTTCCCCGCTTTTAGGGCCGTTTTTTCCCCCATTTCGGTCCCATTTTGGGGCAATTTCGGGCGGTTTTGGGTCTCCAGGTGCTTTTGGGGTCATTTTCCCCCCTTTTGGGGTCAGTTTAGGGCCATTTCACGATCCTAAATCCACTTTTGGCCGTTTTTGGCCATTTTGGGGCCTCTTCTCCCTGTTTCGGTCCCATTTTGGGGCCATTTCAGGCAATTTTGGGTCCTCACATCCTTTTTGGGTCCATTTTGCCCCTTTTAGGGTCATTTTAGGGCCATTTTGGGACCATTCCCTGACCCTAAATACCATTTTTGACCATTTTGGGCCCATTTTAAGCCTTTTTTACCCCATTTCAATCCCATTTTGGGGCCATTTCAGGCACTTTTGGGTCCCGGGGTCCCTTTTGGGGCCATTTTACCCCTTTTAGGGTCATTTTAGGGCTATTTTGGGACCATTCCCTGACCCTAAATACCATTTTTGACCATTTTGGGGCCATTTTAAGCCCTTTTTACCCCATTTCAATCCCATTTTGGGGCAATTTCAGGCACTTTTGGGTCCTCACATCCCTTTTGGGTCCATTTTACCCCTTTTAGGGTCATTTTAGGGCCATTTTAGGACCACTTCATGACCCTAAATACCATTTTTGACCATTTTGGGGCCATTTTAAGCCTTTTTTACCCAATTTCACTCACATTTTGGGGCCATTTCGGGCACTTTTGGCTCCCAGGGTCCCTTTTGGGTCCATTTTACCCCTTTTAGGGTCATTTTAGGGCCATTTTGGGGCCATTTTAGGTCTGTTTCATGACCCTAAATACCATTTTCGTCCATTTTAGGCCCATTTTGACCCCTTTCCCCCCCGTTTCGCCCCCATTTTGGGGCCGTTTCAGGCACTTTTGGTTCCCCAGGTCCCTTTTGGGTCCATTTTGCCCCTTTTAGGGTCATTTTAGGGCCACTTTAGGGTAATTGTGGGGCCATTTCCCGATCCTAAATACCATTTTGGGCCATTTTGGGCCCATTTTGAGCCCTTTTTACCCCATTTCAATCCCATTTTGGGGCCATTTCAGGCACTTTTGGGTCCCGGGGTCCCTTTTGGGTCCATTTTGCCCCTTTTAGGGTCATTTTAGGGCCATTTTGGGGCCATTCCCTGACCCTAAATACCATTTTTGGTCATTTTGGGCCCATTTTAAGCCTTTTTTACCCCATTTCACCCCCATTTTGGGGCCATTTCAGGCACTTTTGGGTCCCGGGGTCCCGTTTGGGGCCATTTTACCCCTTTTAGGGTCATTTTAGGGCCATTTTGGGACCATTTCATGACCCTAAATACCATTTTTGGTCATTTTGGGGCCATTTAGAGCCCTTTTTACCCCATTTCACCCCCATTTTGGGGCAATTTCAGGCACTTTTGGGTCCTCACATCCCTTTTGGGTCCATTTTGCCCATTTTTGGGTGTTTTTGGGGTGGTTTTGGGGCCATTCCCTGACCCTAAATACCACTTTTGGCCATTTTGGGCCCATTTTAAGCCCTTTTTACCCCATTTCGCCCCCATTTTGGGGCCGTTTCTGGCACTTTTGGGTCCTCACATCCCTTTTGGGTCCGTTTTGCCCGTTTTTGGGTGTTTTTGGGGTATTTTTTGGGGTGACTCACCAGGAAGGGGGCCCCGCAGTGGGCGCAGGCCACCCGCACGCCGCCGGGGGGGGGCTCGGGGCTGGGCGCCCCCCCCTGCACCGGGCCCAGGTTGATGATGCGCTTACTGGGAGCACTGGGTTATACTGGGAGCACTGGGAGGGGGGGCTGGGGGCACTGGGAGGGACTGGGAGGGGTTTGGGGGGGACTGGGGGATACTGGGAGGGACTGGGAGGGACTGGGAGGGGACTGGGGGGGACTGGGAGGGGTTTGGGGGGGACTGGGGGATACTGGGAGGGACTGGGAGGGGACTGGGAGGGACTGGGGGATACTGGGAGGGGACTGGGAGGGACTGGGAGCCCCCCCCAGCTGCTCCCAGTGCATCCCAGTGCCCCCAGAGCCGCTCCCAGTTCGTCCCAGTCCCTCCCAGTGCCCTCCCAGTACACCCATAACCCCCTCCCAGTCCTCTCCAGTCCCTCCCAGTATATCCCAGTGCCCCCATATCCCCTCCCGGTATATCCCAGCTCCCTCCCAGTCCCTCCCAGTGACCCCAGAGCCCCTCCCAGTATGTCCCAGTGCCTCCCAGTGCCCTCCCAGTATACCCCAATTGCCTCCCAGTCCCCTCCAACCCCCCCAAAACACCCCCAAACCCCCTCCCAGTATATCCCAGTACACCCCAGTCCCCTCCCAGTCCCCCAAAACCCCCCAAACCCCCCCCAAAACCCCTCCAAACACCCCTATAACCCCCTCCCAGTATATCCCAGTGCCCTCCCAGTATATCCCAGTCCCCTCCCAGTCCCTCCCAGTCCCTCCCAGTCCCCCAAAACCCCCCTAAATCCCCCCAAATCCCCCCATAACCCCCCCAAAACACCCCAAACCCCCTCCCAGTCCCTCCCAGTCCCCTCCCAGTATATCCCAGTGCCCTCCCAGTATCTCCCAGTCCCCTCCCAGTATCCCCCAGTCCCTCCCAGTCCCCCCAAACCCCCCTAAATCCCCCCAAAACCCCCCATAACCCCCCCAAACCCCCTCCCAGTCCCTCCCAGTATATCCCAGTGCCCTCCCAGTATATCCCAGTGCCCTCCCAGTATCCCCCAGTCCCTCCCAGTCCCCCCAAACCCCCCTAAATCCCCCCAAAACCCCCCATAACCCCCCCAAACCCCCTCCCAGTCCCTCCCAGTATATCCCAGTGCCCTCCCAGTATATCCCAGTGCCCTCCCAGTATCCCCCAGTCCCTCCCAGTCCCCCAAAACCCCCCTAAATCCCCCCAAAACCCCCCCAAACCCCCCCATAACCCCCCCCAACCCCCTCCCACTCCCCCCCAACCCCCTCCCAGTGCCCCCCAGCCCCCTCCCAGCCCCTCCCAGTGCCTCCCAGTCCCACCAGTAAGGCCGGGGGCAGGCGATGCGGCGGGCGGAGGCGCGGCAGACCAGGAGGCAGTTGCAGGGGCAGCGCACGTACTGCTTGCCCCCGGGGGCCGTCCGGATGGGCTGGGTTGGGGGGGAGAAAGAGGGTCAAAAAAAACCCCAAAATACCCCAAAAACACCCCAAAAAAACAACGGAAAAAATAAACCCCCAAAACCCCGAATAAGCCCAAAATAACCCAAAATAAGCCCAAATAAGCCCAAAATAACCCAAAATACCCCCAAATAACCCCCCAAAACCCCCAAATAAGCCCAAAATAACCCAAAATATCCCCAAAATAACCCCCAAAAAAACAAATAATCCCAAAGTAACCCAAAAACCTCCAAATAACCCCCAAATAAACCCAAATAATCCCAAAATAACTCAAAAATAACCCAAAAATAACCCCAAAATAACCCAAAAATAACCCCCAAAATAACCCCCCAAAAAACCCAAATAATCCCAAAATAACCCCAAAATAACCCAAATAATTCCAAAATAACCCCAAAATAACCCCCAAAAAAACCAAAACCCCCAAATAACCCCAAATAATCCCAAAATAACCCCAAAATAACCCAAAATACCCCCAAATAACCCCCCAAAACCCACGAATGAGCCCAAAATAACCCAAAATACCCCCAAATAACCCCCAAAACCCCCAAATAAGCCCAAAATAACCCCAAAATACCCCCAAATTACCCCCCAAAACCCCAAATAACCCCAAAATAACCCAAAATACCCCCAAATAACCCCCCAAAACCCCCAAATAAGCCCAAAATACCCCCAAATAACCCCAAAATAACCCAAAATACCCCCAAATAACCCCCAAAACCCCCGAATAAGCCCAAAATAACCCAAAATACCCCCAAATAACCCCCCAAAACCCCGAATAACGCCAAAATAACCCAAAATACCCCCAAATAAGCCCAAAATAACCCAAAATACCCCCAAATAACCCCCCAAAACCCCCAAATAAGCCCAAAATAACCCAAAATACCCCCAAATAACCCCAAAATACCCCAAAATAACCCCAAAATAACCCCCCAAAACCCCAAATAAGCCCAAAATAACCCAAAATACCCCCAAATAACCCCCAAAATAACCCAAAATACCCCAAAAACACCCCAAAAAAATAACAGAAAAGCAACGGAAAAAATAACCCCCAAAACCCACGAATGAGCCCAAAATAACCCGAAATACCCCCAAATAACCCCAAAATAAGCCAAAATACCCCCAAATAAGCCCAAAATAACCCAAAATACCCCCAAATAACCACCCCAAACGCCCGAATAAGCCCAAAATAGCCCAAAATACCCCCAAATAACCCCCCAAAACCCCAAATAAGCCCAAAATAACCCAAAATATCCCCAAATAACCCCCCCAAACCCCGAATAAGCCCAAAATAACCCCAAATCCCCCAAATAACCCCAAAATAACCCAAAATACCCCCAAATAAGCCCCCCCAAAAAACAAATAATCCCAAAGTAACCCCAAAATAACCCCAAATAAACCCAAATAATTCCAAAATAACCCCAAAATAACCCAAAATACCCCGAAATAACCCCAAAATAACCCAAAAACCTCCAAATAACCCCCAAAATAACCCAAAATAACCCCAAAACAACCCCCCAAAAAAACCAAAAACCCCAAATAACCCCAAAATACCCCCAAATAACCCCCAAATAACCCCAAATAATCCCAAAATAACCCCAAAATAACCCCAAAATAACCCAAAATACCCCCAAATAACCCCTCAAAACCCCAAATAAGCCCAAAATAACCCAAAATAACCCCCCCAAAAAAACAAATAATCCCAAAATAACCCCCAAAATAACCCAAATAATTCCAAAATAACCCCAAAATAACCCAAAAACCTCCAAATAACCCCCAAATAAACCCAAATAATCCCAAAATAACCCAAAAATAACCCAAAAATAACCCAAATAACCCACCAAAAAAAACAAAAACCCCAAATAACCCCAAATAACCCCAAATAATCCCAAAATAACCCCAAAATAAGCCAAAAACCCCCAAATAACCCCCCCCAAAAAAACAAATAAACCCAAATAACCCCCAAAATAACCCAAATAAACCCAAATAACCCCAAAATAACCCAAAAAAAACCACAAAAAACCCAAATAATTCCAAAATAACCCCAAAATAACCCAAAAAAATACCAAAAAAAACAAATAACCCCAAAATAACCCCAAAATAACCCCCCAAAAAGCCAAAAACCCCCAAATAACCCCCAAAAAACCCCAAATACCCCCAAAAACCCCAAATAACCCCAAAATAACCCCCTAAAAAAACAAAAACCCCAAAACCCCCCGAAAAAATAACAAAAATAAACAAAAAAAAAAACCAAAAAACTAAAAATCCCCCAAAACCCAAAGAAAGGCCCCAAAAAAAACACAAAAAAACACAAAAATCCCCCCCAAAACACCTGAAAAACCCCCAAAAAATCAAAAAATCAAAAAAAAAAGAAAAAAAAAGGAAAAAAACAGAAAAGAAAATAGAAAAAAAAAACAGAAATTCACCAAAATCCCCAAAAAACACCAAAAAACACCAAAAAAACACCAAAAAATCTAAATAAAAGCAAAAAAGGGAAAAAAAACAACAAAAAAAGGAAAACCGAGAAAAAAACAAAAAAACACAAAAACTCTGAAAAAAAAAAACACAAACAAAAAACGAACGAAAAAGCCCAAAAATAACGAAAAAAACGAAAAAAAGGAAAAAAAAAAAACCAAAAAAAATAAAAAAATCAAAAAAAAGAAAAAAAAAGAAAAAAAAAGAAAAAAAAGAAAAAAAAACAAAAAAAAAAACAAAAAAAAACACGCAAAAAAAACTAAAAATCCAAAAAACACCAAAGAAGCCCCCCAAAAAACCCCAAAAACCCCAAAACAAACCCAAAAAAAACAAAAAAAAAAAAAAAAGAAAAAAAAAAAACCAAAAAAAAACCAAAAAATTCAAAAACCGCGGGAAAAAACCCGGAAACCGCGGGAAAAATCCCGGAAACCGCGGGAAAGGCGGCGCGCCAAAATGACGTCACGCCGCAAGCCCCGCCCCCCTCCCCCCCCCTTACCGTGGCCTCGTGGCACCGCCCGCACTTGACCACGTGCTGGTGGGCCTTGCCCTCCACGCTGATTGGCTCCTGGCACACGCGGCACGTGACCGCCGGCCCCGCCCCCCCGTCGGGGCTGCCCAATGGGGAGTAAGGGGGCGGGGCCTCCGAGGGGCCGGCCGGGGGGGCGTTGCCTGGCAACGGGCAGGGAGGGGAGGGGGGGAGTGAGGCGGTTGCCTAGCAACGGGGGGCGGGGCTGGAGGGGGCGTGGCCTCGTTGCCTGGCAACGGCTCCCGGGAAGGGAGGGGGCGTGGCCTCGTTGCCTAGCAACGGGTCTAGCAGGGAGGGGGCGTGGCCTCGCTGCCCGGCAACGGTTCCAGGAGGGAGGGGGCGTGGCCAAGCGGCTCTGGCCACGCCCCCCGGTGCTGTAGCCACGCCCAGGCGCCCCGAGCCGCCCCCTGAGGCCCCGCCCACTGCGGAGAAGCCCGTGTCGAGGCCACGCCTCCTTTATCAAGCCACGCCCACTCGGCCACACCCCTTTACCAAGCCACGCCCCTTCAATACAAGCCACGCCCATCACCCTCAAGCCCCTCCCACCCCCTTAAGCCCCTCCCACCACCCTTAAGCCCCACCCACCACCCTGAAGCCCCTCCCACCCCCTCAAAGCCCCTCCCGCCCCCCCGCACCCCTCCCCATCCCCCTCCAGACCCCGCCCACACCCCTTAAGCCCCGCCCACACCCCTTAAGCCCCGCCCACCGCCCTCAAGCCCCGCCCACACCCCCTCAGGCCCCGCCCCCTCTCACCCCCGGGGCCCCCCCCGGCCCCAGGCCCCGGAGCCTCCGCGGGCAGCAGCGGCGACCGCTCCCCGTCCGCCATCGCCGCCGCGCTCCTCACGTGACCGCCGCCCCGCCCTCCCATTGGCTCGCTTGCGTCACGTGACCCCCTCCCGGCCACCTCCCCCCGTCTCCATAGCGACCGCCCCCCTCCCGTTCCCGCCTCCTCTCCTCCTATTGGCTGCCGCGCGTCACGTGACGCCCCCCCGGGCAGCTCCCGCCGTCCCCATAGCAACCGCCCCCCTCCCCCTGCGGCTCCCCTGCCCCCTGATTGGCTCCCTGGCATCACGTGACCCCCCTCTGGCCACCACCCCCTGTTCCCATAGCAACCGTCCCTCCCTCTCTTCTCCTATTGGCTCCTGGTATCACGTGACCCCTCTCCTCACCACCTCCCCCTGTTCCCATAGCAACCGCCCCCTCCCCTTTCCCCCTCTCTCCTCCTATTGGCTCCCTGGCATCACGTGACGCCCCCCCCCCGGCCACCTCCCTGCGTTCCCATAGCAACCGCCCCTCCCTTTCCCCTCCCTCTTCTGCTATTGGCTCCTCGGCATCACGTGACCCCTCCCACCCCCCCACCCCCTTCTCCATAGCAACCGCCCCTCCTTCTCTCTGCTCATTGGCTCCCACGCATCACGTGACGCTCCTCAGCCCGCTCCCCCTGTTCCCATAGCAACCACTCCCTCTTCTCCTATTGGCCCGCGCGCATCACGTGAACCCCTCCCACTCCCCCCCCCCACCCCCCGTTCCCATAGCAACCGCCCCGTGCCTCTCCCCTGCCCCCTCATTGGCTCCCTGGCATCACGTGATCCCCTTCCGGCCTCCTCCCTCCGTTCCCATAGCAACCGCCCCTCCCCTGCTTTCTCATTGGCTCCCTGGCATCACGTGACCCCTGCCCACCTCCCCCGTCTCCATGGCAACCGCCTCCTCCCCCTGCCGCTTCCCTGCCCCCTGATTGGCTCCTTCACGTCACGTGATCCCCTTCCGGCCACCACCCCCCGTTCCCATAGCAACCGCCCTTCCCTTTCCCTCCCTCTCTCCTCCCATTGGCTCCCTGGCATCACGTGACCCCTCCCGCCCCCTCCACCCCCCATCTCCATAGCAACCGCCCCTCCCTTTCCCCCTCTCTTCTCCTATTGGCTGCCGCGCGTCACGTGACGCTCCCCAGCCCGCTCCCCCCGTTCCCATAGCAACCGCCCCTCCCTTTCCCCTCCCTCTCTCCTCCTATTGGCTCCCGCTCATCACGTGACCTCCCCCCACCCCCCCCGTCTCCATAGCAACCACCCGCCCGCCGCTCCCCTGCCCCCTCATTGGCTCCCTGTCATCACGTGATCCCCTTCCGGCCACCTCCCCCTGTCCCCATAGCAACCGCTCCTCCCTTTTCCCGCCTTCTCCCCTCCCATTGGCTCATTCGCCTCACGTGACCCTATCCACCCCCCTCCACCCCCCGTCTCCCTAGCAACCGCTCCCCTTCCCCTTCTCCTATTGGCTCCCGCCATCACGTGACCCCCACCCCTTTCCACCCCCGTCTCCATAGCAACCGCCCCTCCCTTTCCCCTCCCTCTCTCCCCATTGGCTCCCTCCATCACGTGACCCCCCGCTCCCCTCCGTCTCCATAGCAACCCCTCTCCTCCCCCTTCCCTCTCCCTCCCCATTGGCCGGGCCGCGACGCCCCCTTTATGACGTCACCCCCCTTATAAGGGCAGCTCCCGGGGGGGGGGGGGGCGCAGTCGGGGCCGGTTGCTATGGAGGGGAGGTGAGCGCGGGGCGCGCATGCGCAGAACCCCCCGGGGGGGGGGGGGGGACCCTTTAGGGGGGGGCCCCGCTCTCGGTGTCCCCCCGGGGGCTTCCGGGCGGCGCCGCGACCCCGCGCTTTTGGTTCCGCCCCCCGCTTTTTGGTTCCTACCCCCCCTAATTAGCCCCTTATGCAAATTAGATGCTAATTAGATGCTAATTAGACGTTGATTAGATGCTAATTAGGGTGATTGAGGCCTTTTCTGGGGGTTTTGGGGGTCTGGGAGCGCTTCCGGGTGGTGCTGTGGGGGCTCAGCCAATGGGAAGGCGCCGCCGCGCTGTCCCGCCCCCCCGGCGGCCAATCAGCGCGCGGCTTCCGGGTTGGGGAGGGGAGGGGGCGGGGCGGAGCGGGAAGGGGTCACGTGGGGGGAGGGGTCACGTGGGGGGCGCTGTGGGGCTGGGGGGGGCCCCTATGGGGTCCCTATGGGGCCTGGGGGTCGCTATGGGGCAGGCTATGGGGCAGGGGGGGCCCTATGGGGCTGGGGGGGTCTCTATGGGGCTGGGGGGGTCGCTATGGGGCTGGGGGGCCCCTATGGGGCAGGCTATGGGGCTGGGGGGGGTCTATGGGGCCTCTATGGGGCTCGCTATGGGGCTGGGGGGGGTCTCTATGGGGCTGGGGGGGTCTCTATGGGGCTGGGGGGCCCCTATGGGGCTGGCTATAGGGCTAGGGGGGCTCTATGGGGCAGGCTATGGGGCTGGGGGGGGTCTCTATGGGGCTGGGGGGGTCTCTATGGGGCCAGCTATAGGGCTAGGGGGCTCTATGGGGCAGGCTATGGGGCTGGGGGGTCGCTATGGGGCAGGCTGTGGGGCTGGGGGGGTCCCTATGGGGCTGGGGGGGCTCTATGGGGCAGGCTATGGGGCTGGGGGGTTCTATGGGGCCTCTATGGGGCTCGCTATGGGGCTGGGGGGTCTCTATGGGGCTGGCTATAGGGCTAGGGGGGCTCTATGGGGCAGGCTATGGGGCTGGGGGGGTCTCTATGGGGCTGGCTATAGGGCTGGGGGGGCCCCTATGGGGTCGCTATGGGGCTCAGCAGGCTCTATGGGGCAGGCTATGGGGCTGGGGGGGTCTCTATGGGGCTGGGGGGTCTCTATGGGGCCAGCTATAGGGCTAGGGGGCTCTATGGGGCAGGCTATGGGGCTGGGGGGTCGCTATGGGGCAGGCTGTGGGGCCTAGGGGTTGCTATGGGGCTCAGGGGTCTCTATGGGGCAGGCTATGGGGCTGGGGGGGCTCTGTGGGGCTCGCTATGGGGCTCAGGAGGCGCTATGGGGCTCGCTATGGGGCTGGAGGGGCCCCTATAGGGTCGCTATGGGGCTAGGGGGTGTCTATGGGGCTTGGGAGTCCCTATGGGGCAGGCTATGGGGTCTCTATGGGGCACAGGGGTCGCTATGGGGCAGGTTATGGGGCTGGGGGGGCTCTATGGGGTCGCTATAGGGCTAGGGGGCTCTATGGGGCAGGCTATGGGGCTGGGGGGTCGCTATGGGGTCGCTATGGGGCCTCTATGGGGCCCAGGGGTCTCTATGGGGTCGCTATGGGGCCCTGGGGTCACTATGGGGCAGGCTATGGGGCTGGAGGGAGCCTCTATGGGGCTGGGGAGTTGCTATGGGGCTGGCTATGGGGCTGGGGGGCTCTATGGGGTTGCTATAGGGCTGGGAGGGGCCTATGGGGCAGGCTATAGGGCCCAGTGGGGCTCCGTTGACCCCAATGCTCATCCTGTGGGGCTCGGTTGACCCCATAGCCCACCCCATAGATCCTGGTTGACCCCATAACCCACCCCATAGGTTGTGGTTGACCCCATAGCCAACCCTATGGGTCTTGGTTGACCCTATGGGTCTCAGTTGACCCCATAACCCATTGACCCCAATGCTCACCCTACACATCCTGGTTGACCCCATAGCCCACCCTATAGATCTTAGTTGACCCCATTGATGATCCTATTGATCTTGGTTGACCCCAATGCTCATCCTATGGGTTTTGGTTGACCCCATGACCCACCCTATGGGTTTTGGTTGACCCCATAGCCCACCCTATAGATATTGGTTGACCCCATTGATCATCCTATGGGTCTTGGTTGACCCCAATGGTCTTCCTATGGGTTTTGGTTGACCCCATAGGTCTTGGTTGACCCCATAACCCACCCTATAGATCCTGGTTGACCCCATTGATGATCCTATGGGTCTTGGTTGACCCCAATGCTCATCCTATTGATCTTGGTTGACCCCATAACCCACCCTACACATCTTGGTTGACCCCATAACCCATCCTATGGGTCTTGGTTGACCCCATAACCCACCCTATGGGTCTTGGTTGACCCCATAGCCAATCCTATAGATCCTGGTTGACCCCGTTGATGATCCTATTGATCTTGGTTGACCCCATAACCCATCCTATGGGTCTTGGTTGACCCCATTGATGATCCTATGGGTTTTGGTTGACCCCAATGGGTCTTGGTTGACCCCATAACCCACCCTATAGATCCGAATCGACCCCATAACCCACCCTATGGGTTTTGGTTGACCCCATAGCCCATTCTATGGGTCTTGGTTGACCCCAATGGTCTTCCAATGGGTTTTGGTTGACCCCATAGGTCTTGGTTGACCCCATAACCCACCCCATGGGTCTCAGTTGACCCCATAACCCACCCTACACTCTTTGGTTGACCCCATAGCCCACCCTATTGATCTTGGTTGACCCCATTGATGATCCTATGGGTCTTGATTGACCCCATAACCCATCCTATGGGTTTTGGTTGACCCCATAGCCCACCCTACACTCTTTGGTTGACCCCGTAGCCAACCCCATGGGTCTTGCTTGACCCCAATGGTCTTCCAATGGGTTTTGGTTGACCCCAATGGTCTCGGTTGACCCCATAACCCACCCTATAGATCCTGGTTGACCCCATAACCCACCCTGGGGTGTGTCTATGGGGTGACCCTATAATTTTTCCCCCCCTACAGCTACGAGGCGTGCTCGGAGGCGGCCTCCTGGGTTTTGGGGCGCGCGGCCGAGCCCCCGCGGGTGGCCCTGGTCTGCGGCTCGGGGCGACCCCATAACCCACCCCATGGGGCTCGGTGGACCCCATAGCCAACCCTATGGGTTTTGGTTGACCCCATGGGTCTTGGTTGACCCCATAACCCATCCTATAGATCTTGGTTGACCCCATAGCCAACCCTATGGGTCTTGGTTGACCCCAATGCTCATCCTATAGATCCTGGTTGACCCCATAGCCCACCCTATAGATCTAAGTTGACCCCATTGATGATCCTATGGGTCTTGGTTGACCCCAATGGTCTTCCTATGGGTTTTGGTTGACCCCATAGGTCTTGATTGACCCCATAACCCACCCTATAGATCTTAGTTGACCCCATAGCCAACCCTATGGGTTTTGGTTGACCCCAATGGGTCTTGGTTGACCCCATAGCCAACCCTATGGGTTTTGGTTGACCCCATAGCCAACCCTATAGACCTTGGTTGACCCCAATGGTCTTCCAATGGGTTTTGGTTGACCCCAATGGTCTCGGTTGACCCCATAACCCCCCCTGGGGCTCTTCTATGGGGTGACCCTATAACTTTTCCCCCCCTACAGCTACGAGGCGTGCTCGGAGGCGGCCTCCTGGGTTTTGGGGCGCGCGGCCGAGCCCCCGCGGGTGGCCCTGGTCTGCGGCTCGGGGCGACCCCATAACCCACCCCATGGGGCTCGGTGGACCCCATAGCCAACCCTATGGGTTTTGGTTGACCCCATGGGTCTTGGTTGACCCCATAACCCATCCTATAGATCTTGGTTGACCCCATAGCCAACCCTATGGGTCTTGGTTGACCCCAATGCTCATCCTATAGATCCTGGTTGACCCCATAGCCCACCCTATAGATCTAAGTTGACCCCATTGATGATCCTATGGGTCTTGGTTGACCCCAATGGTCTTCCTATGGGTTTTGGTTGACCCCATAGGTCTTGATTGACCCCATAACCCACCCTATAGATCTTAGTTGACCCCATAGCCAACCCTATGGGTTTTGGTTGACCCCAATGGGTCTTGGTTGACCCCATAGCCAACCCTATGGGTTTTGGTTGACCCCATAGCCAACCCTATAGACCTTGGTTGACCCCAATGGTCTTCCAATGGGTTTTGGTTGACCCCAATGGTCTCGGTTGACCCCATAACCCCCCCTGGGGCTCTTCTATGGGGTGACCCTATAACTTTCTCCCCCCTACAGCTACGAGGCGTGCTCGGAGGCGGCCTCCTGGGTTTTGGGGCGCGCGGCCGAGCCCCCGCGGGTGGCCCTGGTCTGCGGCTCGGGGCGACCCCATAACCCACCCCATGGGGCTCGGTGGACCCCATAGCCAACCCTATGGGTTTTGGTTGACCCCATGGGTCTTGGTTGACCCCATAACCCATCCTATAGATCTTGGTTGACCCCATAGCCAACCCTATGGGTCTTGGTTGACCCCAATGCTCATCCTATAGATCCTGGTTGACCCCATAGCCCACCCTATAGATCTAAGTTGACCCCATTGATGATCCTATGGGTCTTGGTTGACCCCAATGGTCTTCCTATGGGTTTTGGTTGACCCCATAGGTCTTGATTGACCCCATAACCCACCCTATAGATCTTAGTTGACCCCATAGCCAACCCTATGGGTTTTGGTTGACCCCAATGGGTCTTGGTTGACCCCATAGCCAACCCTATGGGTTTTGGTTGACCCCATAGCCAACCCTATAGACCTTGGTTGACCCCAATGGTCTTCCAATGGGTTTTGGTTGACCCCAATGGTCTCGGTTGACCCCATAACCCCCCCTGGGGCTCTTCTATGGGGTGACCCTATAACTTTCTCCCCCCTACAGCTACGAGGCGTGCTCGGAGGCGGCCTCCTGGGTTTTGGGGCGCGCGGCCGAGCCCCCGCGGGTGGCCCTGGTCTGCGGCTCGGGGCTGGGGGCCCTGGCCCAGGAGCTGGCGGCCCCCCAGCACCTGGACTACGGGGACATCCCCCACTTCCCCCGCAGCACCGGTGGGCATTTGGGGGATTTAGTGGGGTCGGGGGGGTTTGGGGGGATTTATTGGGGTTGGGAGGGGATTTGGGGGGATTTGGGGGGGATTTGGGGGGGGTTTAGGGGGGATTTGGGGGGGAAAATGGGGGATTTATGGGGGGTTAATGGGGGATTTGTTGGGGTTATGGGGGGATTTGGGGGATTTAATGGGGTCGGGGGGGGTTTGGGGGGGATTTGGGGGGGTTTGGGGGGATTTGGGGGGGATTTGGGGGGGTTTGGGGTTGGTTTAGGGGGGTAAATGGGGGATTTGGGGGGGAAAATGGGGGGTTTGGGGGGATTTAGGGGGGATTTAATGGGGTCGGGGGGTTTAGTAGGGTTTGGGGGGGATTTGGGGGGGATTTGGGGGGATTTGGGGAGGATTTGGGGGAGTTTGGGGTGGGTTTAGGGGGGTAAATGGGGGATTTATGGGAGTCTATGGGGGATTTAGGGGGGATTTGGGGGGTAAATGGGGGGATTTGGGGGATTTAGTGAGGTCGGGGGGGGTTTGGGGGGGTTTGGGGGGGATTTGGGGGGATTTGGGGGGGATTTGGGGGGGATTTGGGGGATTTGGGGGGGATTTGGGGGGGTAAATGGGGGATTTATGGGGGTCTATGGGGGATTTAGGGGGGATTTGGGGGGTAAATGGGGGGATTTTGGGGATTTAGTGGGGTCGGGGGGGGTTGGGGGGGGTTTGGGGGGGGTTTGGGGGGATTTGGGGGGGATTTGGGGGAGTTTGGGGGAGTTTGGGGTGGGTTTAGGGGGGATTTGGGGGGAAAATGGGGGGTTTGGGGGGGATTTGGGGGGTAAATGGGGGATTTAGGGGGGATTTAATGGGGGATTTAATGGGGTCGGGGGGTTTAGTAGGGTTTGGGGGGGATTTGGGGGGGATTTGGGGGGGATTTGGGGGGATTTGGGGGAGTTTGGGGTGGGTTTAGGAGGGTAAATGGGGGATTTGGGGGGGAAAATGGGGGGAAAATGGGGGATTTAGGGGGGATTTGGGGGGAAAATGGGGGGATTTGGGGGATTTAATGGGGTCGGGGGGGTTGGGGGGGATTTTGGGGGGGATTTGGGGGGATTTGGGGGGATTTGGGGGGGATTTGGGGGGGGTTGGGGTGGGTTTAGGGGGGATTTGGGGGGTAAATGGGGGGAAAATGGGGGATTTAGGGGGGATTTGGGGGATTTGGGGCCCACTTATGGGGCCGGGAGGTTATGGGGTGGCCACTTATGGGTCCAGGGGTCCCACTTATGGGTCGGGGGGGCTACTTATGGGGCAGGGCCCCCCACTTATGGGTCAGAGGTCCCACTTATGGGTCGGGGGGGCTACTTATGGGTCAGGGGGTCCCACTTATGGGGCAGGGGGGCTATGGGGTGGCACTTTGGGGGGCACTTGGGAGGGATTTGGGGGGCACTTGGAGCCCACTTATGGGTCAGAGGCCCCACTTATGGGTCAAGGGGTCCCACTTATGGGTCATGGGGTCCCACTTATGGGGCAGAGGTCCCACTTATGGGGCAGGGGGTGGCACTCGGGGGGCACTTGGGGCCCACTTATGGGGCTGGGAGGTTATGGGGTGGCCACTTACGGGTCAAGGGGTCCCAGTTATGGGTCGGGGGGGCTACTTATGGGGCAGGGCCCCCCACTTATGGGGCAGAGGTCCCACTTATGGGTCATGAGGTCCCACTTATGGGGCACTTGGGGCCCACTTATGGGGCCGGGAGGTTATGGGATGGCCACTTACGGGTCAAGGGGTCCCACTTATGGGTCGGGGGGACTACTTATGGGGCAGGGCCCCCCACTTATGGGTCAGGGGGGCTATGGGGTGGCACTTGGGGGGCACTTGGGGCCCACTTATGGGTCAGGGGGTCCCACTTATGGGTCGGGGGGCCACTTATGGGGCACTTGGGGCCCACTTATGGGGCCGGGAGGTTATGGGGTGGCCACTTATGGGTCCAGGGGTCCCACTTATGGGTCAAGGGGTCCCACTTATGGGTCAGAGGGGCTACTTATGGGTCAGGGGGTCCCACTTATGGGTCAGGGGGGCCACTTATGGGGCACTTGGGGCCTACTTATGGGGCCGGGAGGTTATGGGACGGCCACTTACGGGTCAAGGGGTCCCAGTTATGGGTCGGGGGGGCTACTTGTGGGGCAGGGCCCCCCACTTATGGGGCGCTGCCCCCCCAGTGTCGGGCCACGCGGGGCGCCTGGTGCTGGGCCGCCTGGGGGCGACGCCGTGCGCGGTGCTGCAGGGCCGCTTCCACCTCTACGAGGGATACAGCCCCAGCCAGGTGCGACCCACAAGTGTGGGGCTGGGGGGGGGGATGTGGGGCTGGGGGGGGTGTGGGGTGGGGCTGGGGGGGGGGGGGGGGTGGGGGTGGGGGGGTGTGGGGTGGGGGTTATGGGGCGCTATGGGGCTGGGGGTGGAATCTATGGGGTGATGTGGGGCTGGGGGTGGGGGTTATGGGGCGCTATGGGGCTGGGGAGGGAGTTATGGGGCTGGGAGTGGAAGCTATGGGGCTGGGGAGGGAGTTATGGGGTGATGTGGGGCTGGGGGTGGAATCTATGGGGTGATGTGGGGCTGGGGGTGGGGGTTATGGGGTGCTATGGGGCTGGAGGGGGGTGATATGGGGTGGAGGGAGGGATCTATGGGGTGATGTGGGGCAGGGGGAGGGGGTTATGGGGTGGTGTGGGGCTGGGGGTGGAATCTATGGGGCTGGGGGTGGAAGCTATGGGGTGATGTGGGGCTGGGGGTGGGGGTTATGGGGTGCTATGGGGCTGGGGGGGGAGCTGTGGGGCTGGGAGGGGTGTGGGGTGGGGGTGGGAGGGGTGTGGGGTGGGGGTGGGGGGGTGTGGGGTGGGGGTTATGGGGCGCTATGGGGCTGGGGGTGGAATCTATGGGGCTGGGGGTGGAATCTATGGGGTGCTGTGGGGCTGGGGGAGGAGGTTATGGGGTGGAGGGAGGGAGTTATGGGGCGCTATGGGGCTGGAGGTGGGAGTTATGGGGCTGGGGGTGGAATCTATGGGGCGCTATGGGGCTGGGGAGGGAGTTATGGGGCGCTATGGGGCTGGGGGTGGAATCTATGGGGCTGGGGGTGGAATCTATGGGGTGATGTGGGGCTGGGGGTGGGAGTTATGGGGTGATGTGGGGCTGGAGGGGGGTGATGTGGGGCTGGGGGGGAGCTATGGGGCTGGGAGGGGTGTGGGGTGGGGGTGGGGGGGTGTGGGGTGGGGGTTATGGGGCGCTATGGGGCTGGGGGAGGGAGTTATGGGGTGATGTGGGGCTGGGGGTGGAATCTATGGGGCTGGGGGTGGAAGCTATGGGGTGATGTGGGGCTGGGGGTGGGTGCTATGGGGCTGGGGGGGTGTGGGGTGGGGGGTTATGGGGCGCTATGGGGCTGGGGGTGGAATCTATGGGGTGCTATGGGGCGCTATGGGGCTGGAGGGGGGAGTTATGGGGTGATGTGGGGCTGGGGGTGGGAGTTATGGGGCGCTATGGGGCTGGGGGGGGAGCTGTGGGGCTGGGAGGGGTGTGGGGTGGGGGTGGGGGGGTGTGGGGTGGGGGTTATGGGGCGCTATGGGGCTGGGGGTGGGAGTTATGGGGCTGGGGGTGGAATCTATGGGGCGCTATGGGGCTGGGGGAGGGGGTTATGGGGTGGAGGGAGGGAGTTATGGGGCGCTATGGGGCTGGAGGGGGGTGATATGGGGCTGGGAGTGGAAGCTATGGGGCTGGGGAGGGAGTTATGGGGTGATGTGGGGCTGGGGGTGGAATCTATGGGGTGATGTGGGGCTGGGGGAGGGAGTTATGGGGCGCTATGGGGCTGGAGGGGGGTGATATGGGGTGGAGGGTGGGATCTATGGGGTGATGTGGGGCAGGGGGAGGGGGTTATGGGGTGGTGTGGGGCTGGGGGTGGAATCTATGGGGCTGGGGGTGGAAGCTATGGGGCGCTATGGGGCTGGAGGGGGGAGTTATGGGGTGATGTGGGGCTGGGGGGGAGCTATGGGGCTGGGAGGGGTGTGGGGTGGGGGTGGGAGGGTGTGGGGTGGGGGTTATGGGGCGCTATGGGGCTGGGGGAGGGAGTTATGGGGTGATGTGGGGCTGGGGGTGGAATCTATGGGGTGATGTGGGGCTGGGGGTGGGTGCTATGGGGCTGGGGGGGTGTGGGGTGGGGGGTTATGGGGCGCTATGGGGCTGGGGGTGGAATCTATGGGGTGATGTGGGGCTGGGAGGGGTGTGGGGTGGGGGTTATGGGGCGCTATGGGGCTGGAGGGGTCCCTCGGGTGCTCCTGGGGGCCCCTTGGGTCCCCCCCAAGTCCCCCCCCCAAGTCCTTCACCCCAAATCCCTCAATCCCAAGTTTTTCACCCCAAAATCCTTCACCCCAAATCCTTCACCCCCAAAATCCCCCAAAATGCCCCAAAATCCTTCAACCTTGACGTTCCTCAACCCAACGCTCCTCAACCCAACGTTCTTCATCCCAAACCCCCCAAATCCCCCCAAAATGCCCCAAAACCCCCCAAATCCCCCCAAAATGCCCCAAAATCCCCCCAAACCCCCCCAAAACCCCCCAAATCCCCCCGAAATGCCCCCAAATCCCCCCCTCTGACCCCAAAACCCCCCCAAAATCAGGTGGTGCTCCCCCCCAAACCCCCAAATCCCCCATTTACCCCCCAAATCCCCCCGAAATGCCCCCCAAACCCCCCAAACCCCCCCAAATCCCCCCAAATCCCCCCGAAATGCCCCCAAATCCCCCCAAATCCCCCCCAAACCAGGTGGTGCTCCACCCCCAAACCCCCAAATCCCCCCAAATCCCCCCAAACCCCCTAAATCCCCTAAAATCCCCAAAACCCCCCAAACCCCCCAAATCCCCTAAAACCCCCCAAATCCCCCCAAAACCCCCCAAATCCCCCCCAAATCCCCCCAAAACCCCCCAAATCCCCCCGAAATGCCCCAAATCCCCCCAAATCCCCCCCAAACCAGGTGGTGCTCCCCCCAAATCCCCAAATCCCCCCAAATCCCCTAAAACCCCCAAATCCCCCAAATCCCCCCAAATCCCCCAAAACCCCCAAAATCCCCCAAAATGCCCCAAAACCCCCCCAAACCCCCCAAAATCCCCCAAAACCCCCCAAATCCCCCCAAACCCCCCCAAAACCCCCCAAATCCCCCCGAAATGCCCCCAAATCCCCCCAAATCCCCCCCAAATCCCCATAAATCCCCCCAAACCCCCCATTTTCCCCCCCAAATCCCCCATTTACCCCCCTAAACCCACCCCAAACTCCCCCAAACTCCCCCAAATCCCCCCCAAACCCCCCAACCCCCCCCCAAACCCCCCAAAACCCCCCAAATCCCCCCGAAATGCCCCCAAATCCCCCCCTCTGACCCCAAATCCCCCCCAAAACCAGGTGGTGCTCCCCCCCCAAAACTCCCCATATCCCCCCAAAACCCCCCAAATCCCCCCGAAATGCCCCAAAACCCCCCAAATCCCCCCAAATCCCCCAAATCCCCCAAATCCCCCCAAAATCCCCCCAAATCCCCCCAAACCCCCCCAAATCCCCCCAAATCCCCCCCAAATCCCCCCAAATCCCCCCGAAATGCCCCCAAATCCCCCCGTCTGCCCCCCAAACCAGGTGGTGCTCCCCCCCCAAATCCCCCCAAATCCCCCAAATCCCCCAAATTCCCCCAAAACCCCAAAATCCCCCAAAATGCCCCAAAATCCTTCAACCTTGACGTTCCTCAACCCAACGTTCCTCACCCCAAATCCCCCCAAAATGCCCCAAAATCCCCCCAAATCCCCCCAAACCCCCCCAAACCCCCCAAAACCCCCCCAAAATCCCCCCAAATCCCCCCAAACCGCCCCAAAACCCCCCCAAACCGCCCCAAAACCCCCCCAAACCCCCCAAAATGCCCCAAAATCCCCCAAAATGCCCCGAAATCCCCCAAAATGCCCCGAAATCCCCCGAAATGCCCCCAAACCCCCAAAATGCCCCCAAATCCCCCCGTTTGCCCCCAAAACCAGGTGGTGCTCCCGGTGCGGGTCCTGCGCCTTTTGGGGGTCCGCACCCTGGTGCTGACCAACGCCGCCGGCGGCCTCAACCCCGCGCTGGGCCCCGGGGACCTCATGGTCATCAAGGACCACATCGACCTGCCCGGCCTCGGGGGGCGCGGGCCCCTGGTGGGGGTCAACGATGAGCGGTGAGGGGGCTCGGGGGGGGTTTTGGGGGCGTCTCGGGGGGTTTGGGGGCGTCTCGGGGGGGTTTGGGGGCGTCTTGTTGGGTTTTGGGGTCATCTTGGGGTCATCTTGGGGGGTTTTGGGGGCGTCTCGGGGGGTTTGGGGGTCAACTTGGGGTCTTGGTGGTCATCTTGGGGTCATCTTGGGGGTTTTGGGGTCATCTTGTTGGGTTTTGGGGTCATTTGGGGGGTTTTGGGGGCGTCTCGGGGGGTTTTGGGGTCATTTGGGGTCATCTCGGGGGTCTTGGTGGTCAACTTGGGGTCATCTTGGGGGGTTTTGGGGTCATCTTGGGGGTTTTGGGGTCATCTTGGGGGGTCTTGGTAGTCAACTTGGGGTCTTGGTGGTCAACTTGGGGATGTTGAGGGTCATCTTGTTGGGTTTTGGGGTCATCTTGTTGGGTTTTGGGGGCGTCTCGGGGGGGTTTGGGGGCGTCTTGGGGGGTTTTGGGGTCGTCTTGGGGGGTTTGGGGACGTCTTGTTGGGTTTTGGGGTCATCTTGTTGGGTTTTGGGGTCAACTTGGGGTCTTGGTGGTCAACTTGTTGGGTTTTGGGGTCATCTTGTTGGGTTTTGGGGTCATTTGGGGGGCTTGGTGGTCAACTTGGGGTCATCTTGGGGGGTTTTGGGGGCGTCTTGGGGGGTTTGGGGTCATCTTGTTGGGTTTTGGGGTCATCTTGGGGGGTATTGGGGTCATCTTGTTGGGTTTCATGGTCATCTTGTTGGGTTTTGGGGTCGTCTTGTTGGGTTTTGGGGTCGTCTTGTTGGGTTTTGGGGTCGTCTTGTTGGGTTTTGGGGTCATCTTGGGGTCTTGGTGGTCAACTTGGGGTCATCTTGGGGGGTTTTGGGGTCGTCTTGTTGGGTTTTGGGGTCAACTTGGGGTCTTGGTGGTCAACTTGGGGTCATCTTGGGGGGGTTTGGGGTCATCTTGTTGGGTTTTGGGGTCATCTTGTTGGGTTTTGGGGTCGTCTTGGGGGCTTGGTGGTCAACTTGTTGGGTTTTGGGGTCATCTTGGGGTCTTTGGGGTCATCTTGGGGGGCTTGGTGGTCATCTTGGGGTCTTCGTGGTCAACTTGGGGATGTTGAGGGTCATCTTGTTGGGTTTTGGGGTCATCTTGTTGGGTTTTGGGGTCATCTTGTTGGGTTTTGGGGTCATCTTGGGGGGGTTTCGGGTCATCTTGGGGGGTTTGGGGGTCGTCTTGGGGGGCTTGGTGGTCAACTTGGGGTCTTGGTGGTCATCTTGGGGGCGTCTTGGGGGGTTTGGGGGCGTCTTGTTGGGTTTTGGGGTCAACTTGGGGGGTTTGGGGTCATCTTGTTGGGTTTTGGGGTCATCTTGTTGGGTTTTGGGGTCGTCTTGTTGGGTTTTGGGGTCATCTTGGGGTCTTGGTGGTCAACTTGGGGTCATCTGGGGGGGTTTGGGGTCATCTTGTTGGGTTTTGGGGTCATCTTGTTGGGTTTTGGGGTCATCTTGGGGGGTTTTGGGGGCGTCTTGGGGGGTTTTGGGGTCAACTTGGGGTCTTGGTAGTCATATTGGGTGTCTTGGTGGTCAACTTGTTGGGTTTTGGGGTCATCTTGTTGGGTTTTGGGGTCATCTTGGGGGGCTTGGTGGTCATTTTGGGGTCTTGGTAGTCATCTTTGGGTCTTGGTAGGCATCTTGGGGGGCTTCGTAGTCAACTTGGGGTCTTGGTGGTCAACTTGGGGTCATCTTGGGGGGGTTCGGGGTCAACTTGGGGGGTTTGGGGGCGTCTCGGGGGGTTTGGGGGCGTCTCGGGGGGTTTTGGGGACGTCTCGGGGGGTTTGGGGTCAACTTCGGGTCTTGGTAGTCATATTGGGTGTCTTGGTGGTCAACTTGGGGTCTTGGTGGTCAACTTGGGGTCATCTTGGGGGGGTTTGGGGTCATCTTGTTGGGTTTTGGGGTCATCTTGTTGGGTTTCGGGGTCATCTTGGGGGTTTCGGGGTCATCTTGTTGGGTTTCGGGGTCATCTTGTTGGGTTTTGGGGTCATTTGGGGGTTTTGGGGTCATCTTGTTGGGTCTCATGGTCATCTTGTTGGGTTTTGGGGTCATCTTGTTGGGTTTTGGGGTCATTTGGGGTGTTTTGGGGTCATCTTGGGGTCTTGGTAGGCATCTTGGGGACATTGGAGGTCAACTTGGGGTCTTGGTGGTCAACTTGGGGTCATCTGGGGGGGTTTGGGGTCATCTTGTTGGGTTTTGGGGTCATTTGGGGGGTTTTGGGGTCATTTTGGGGTCTTTGGTGTCATTTTGGGGTCTTGCTGGTCATCTTGGAGGGCTTGGGGACACCGTTGGGGTCATCTTGGGGGGTTTTGGGGTCATTTTGGGGGCTTGGTGGTCATCTTGGGGTCTTGGTGGCCATCTTGGGGTCTTGGTGGCCATCTTGGTGACCTCCCAAGACCTTTTTGGGGTCTCCACCGCGCCGCAGCCAACCCGAAGACCCCCAAACCCCCCCCGATTTTGGTCGGGGTCTCCACCGTGCCGTAGGCAACCCGACGCCGTCACGCCGCCCGTTGACGCACCAAAACCCCGTTTTTTGCGTTTTTTCCCCCAAAAAAACAGCTTCGGGCCTCGTTTCCCCCCCATGCTGGACGCCTACGACCCCGAGCTGAGGCGCCTGGCCCTGGAAATGGCCCCCCCGGAGCTGCGGGCGCGCGAGGGGGTCTACGTGGGGGTGGGCGGCCCCAGCTACGAGACCGTGGCCGAGTGCCGCTTCCTGCAGCGCATCGGCGCCGACGCCGTGGGTGAGTCCCGTGGGGGGGTCGGGGACGGGGGGGGGGCAAAATCCCAAAAGGGGGGGGTCCAAAATGTCATGGGGGGGGCGAAATCCCATATGATTAGGCCAAAATCCCATGGGATTAGGCCAAAATCCCATGGGATTAGGCCAAAATCCCATAGGATTAGGCCAAAATCCCATGGGATTAGGCCAAAATCCCATAGGATTAGCCCCAAATCCATAGGATTAGCCCAAAATCCCATGGGAGTAGACAAAATCCAACAGGAATAGGCCAAAATCCCATGGGAGTAGGCCAAAATCCATGGGATTAGCCCCAAATCCATAGGATTAGGCCAAAATCCAACAGGAATAGGCCAAAATCCCATGGGATTAGCCCAAAATCCCATGAAAGTAGACCAAAATCCCATGGGAGTAGACCAAAATCCCATGAAAGTAGACCAAAATTCAAGGGAGTAGCCCAAAACCCTACAGAGATAGCCAAAATCCCATGGGAGTAGCCCAAAATCCAACGGGAATAGGCCAAAATCCAAGGGAGTAGCCCCAAACCCTACAGAGATAGCCAAAACCCCATGGGAGTAGGCCAAAATCCAAAGGGAGTAGGCCAAAATCCCATGGGATTAGGCCAAAATCCATGGGATTAGCCCCAAATCCCATGGGAGTAGGCCAAAATCCCATGGGATTAGGCCAAAATCCCATGGGATTAGGCCAAACCCCATGGGAGTAGGCCAAAATCCCATGGGAGTAGGCCAAAATCCCATGGGATTAGGCCAAAATCCCATGGGATTAGCCCCAAATCCATAGGATTAGGCCAAAATCCCATGGAATTAGGCCAAAATCCCATGGAATTAGGCCAAAATCCATGGGATTAGCCCCAAATCCCATAGGATTAGGCCAAAATCCCATAGGATTAGGCCAAAATCCCATAGAATTAGCCCAAAATCCCATGGGAGTAGGCCAAAATCCCATGGGATTAGGCCAAAATCCCATGGAATTAGGCCAAAATCCCATAGGATTAGCCCAAAATCCATAGGATTAGGCCAAAATCCAACAGGAATAGGCCAAAATCCCATGGGATTAGCCCAAAATCCCATGAAAGTAGACCAAAATCCCATGGGAGTAGACCAAAATCCCATGGAAGTAGCCCAAAATCCATGGGAGTAGACCAAAATCCAACAGGAATAGGCCAAAATCCCATAGGATTAGCCCAAAATCCCATGGGAGTAGCCCAAAATCCCATGGGATTAGCCCCAAATCCCATGGGAGTAGGCCCAAATCCAACGGGAATAGGCCAAAACCCATGGAAGTAGCCTAAAATCCCACAGAAGTAACCCAAAACCCCACAGAGATAGCCCCAAACCATGTAGGACCACCCCAAAAGACACACAAACACCCCAAAACCATGTAGGAACAGCCCCAAACCCCATAGAAATAGCCCCAAACCACACAAATACCCCAAAACCATGTAGAAACACCCCAAAACCCCAGGGAAGTAGCCCAAAACCATACAAATACCCCAAAACCATGTAGGGACACCCCAAAACCCCAGGGAAATAACCCCAAAGTACAAGGGAATACTCTAAAAACCCATAGAAATACCCCAAAATCCCACGGAAACACCCCAAAACCATGTAGGACCACCCCAAAATCCCACGGAAATACCCCAAAACCCTACATAAATACCCCAAAGCTACACAGAAATACCCCCAAACCCCTCAGAATTTCCCCAAAACGACACAAATTCCCCCAAACCCCACACAACTACCCCAAAAACCCCACAGATCTACCCAAAAACCCCACAGAACTACCCCAAAACCCCACGGAAATACCCCAAAACCCCTAAAATACCCCAAAACCCCTCAAAAACACCCCAAAACCGTGTAGGACTACCCCAAAACCCCCAGAAATCCCCCCAAAACCCACTCAGAAACCCCCCAGGACCACCCCAAAACCACCCCCATGTTAAAAGATCCCAAATAAACCCCAAAACATGCTAAGAACATGCTAAGAACACGCTAGGAACATGCTAGGAACACGCTAGAAACATGCTAAGCCCCCAATATCCCTCTAAAATCCCCTTAAACCACCCCAAAACCCCTTTTCTTCCCCCCAAACCCCTCCCTAACCCATATAGGACCGCGATCATGCCAAGAACATGCCAAGCACATACATGTCCAATACACCAATTCCTCCAAAGAGCAAAATAATGATAAAAAATGATAGAAAATGATAGAAAATAGTGGTAAAACCCTAAAAATTGGGGTCGGGGGGCGTAGGAGGGGGGACACCGGGGTCCCTTGGCGTGTCCTTAGCGTGTCCTTAGCATGTCCTGGCTCTCTTTAGGCATGAGCAAGACCCTATGACCCAAAGAAGACCCCAAACACGCTCAAAACACCCTAATGACACGCTAAGACACGCTAAAAACACGCTAAGACACCCCAATAACACACCAAGGCGCCCTAATAATACACTAAGACACACTAATATCATGCTAATTTCATGCTAAGAACATGCTAGGAACATGCTAGGAACACGCTAGGAACATGTTAACACCCCAATATCCCCCTAAATCCCCCTAAACCACCCCAAAACCCCTTTTTTTCCCCCAAAACCCCTCCCTAACCCATATAGGACCGCGATCATGCCAAGAACATGCTAAGAACATACATGTCCAATATGAAAACACCCCAAAGAGCAAAATAACGATAAATAATGATAGAAAATGATAGAAAAGAGCGGGAAACCCCTAAAAATTGGGGTCGGGGGGCGTAGGAGGGGGTACACCGGGGGCCCTTAGCGTGTCCTTAGCGTGTCCTTAGCGTGTCCCGGCCCTCTTTAGGCATGAGCAAGACCCTGTGACCCAAACAAGACCCCAAACGCTCAAAACACCCTAATGACACGCTAAGACATGCTAAAAACACACTAAGACACCCCAATAACACACCAAGGCACCCTAATAATACACTAAGACACCCTAATTACATGCCAATAACATGCTAAGAACATGCTAGGAACATGCTAAGAACACGCTAGGAACACACTAAGCCCCCAATATCCCCCTAAATCCCCCTAAACCACCCCAAAACCCCTTTTCTTCCCCCAAACCCCCTCCCTAACCCATATAGGACCGCGATCATGCCAAGAACATGCTAAGAACATACATGTCCAATATGAAAACACCCCAAAGAGCAAAATAACGATAAATAATGATAGAAAATGATAGAAAAGAGCGGGAAACCCCTAAAAATTGGGGTCGGGGGGCGTAGGAGGGGGGACACCGGGGTCCCTTGGCGTGTCCTTAGCATGTCCTTAGCGTGTCCTGGCCCTCTTTAGGCATGAGCAAGACCCTGAGACCCAAACAAGACCCCAAACATGCTCAAAACACCCTAATAACACGCTAAAACATGCTAAAAACACGCTAAGACACCCCAATAACACACCAAGACACCCTAATAATACACTAAGACACACTAATATCATGCTAATTTCATGCTAAGAACATGCTAAAACATGCTAGGAACATGATATGAACACGCTAGGAACATGCTAAGCCCCCAATATCCCCCTAATTCCCCCTTAACCACCCCAAAACCCCTTTTCTTCCCCCAAAACCCCTCCCTAACCCATATAGGACCGCGATCATGCCAAGAACACGCTAAGAACATACGTGTAAAACACACTAATCCCCCAAAAGAGCAAAATAACGATAAATAATGATAGAAAATGATAGAAAAGAGTGGGAAAACCCTAAAAATTGGGGTCGGGGGGCGTAGGAGGGGGGACACCGGGGTCCCTTGGCGTGTCCTTAGCGTGTCCTTAGCGTGTCCCGCCCCCTTTCTTCCAGGCATGAGCACGGTGGCGGAGGCGGTGGCGGCGCGGCACTGCGGGCTGCGGGTGCTGGGGCTGTCGCTGATCACCAACGCCACCCCCCTGCCCCCCGAGGACGGGGGGGGGGACACGGCGACCCCCCGGGACCCCCCGGGACCCCCCGCGACCCCCCGGGACCCCCCGGCCGGGCACCAGGAGGTGCTGGAGGCGGCCGAGGCCGGGGCCCGGCACCTGCGGGAGCTGCTGGCACGCCTGGCCCCGCGTCTGGACGCGGGGGGACACGCGTGATCACGGAATGGGGCGGGGGGGGGGGTGAGGACATGGGTAGGACACGCTAAGGGGACCAGGACATGTTTAGGACATGTTAAGGGGGGTGACATGTTTAGGACATGCTAAGGGGGACTATAACATGGGTAGGACATGTTAAGGGTGGTGACATGGGTAGGACATGTTAAGGGTGATGACATGGGTAGGACATGCTAAGGGGGACCAGGACATACATAGAACATGCTAAGGGTGGGGACATGGGTAGGACATGGGTAGGACATGCTAAGGGGGACCAGAACATACATAGGACATGCTAAGGGTGACTAGGACATGGGTAGGACACGCTAGGGTGACTATGACATGGGT
This sequence comes from Aythya ferina, assembly GCF_964211825.1. Lineage (NCBI taxonomy): Eukaryota > Metazoa > Chordata > Aves > Anseriformes > Anatidae > Aythya > Aythya ferina. The sequence continues at coordinate 624,739 of NC_140333.1, forward strand.
AGGACATGGGAAGGACATGCTAAGGGTGGTGACATGTGTAATACATGCTAAGGGTGACTATGACATATATAGGACATGCTAAGGGGGACCAGGACACGTTTAGGACATGCTAAGGGTGGGGACATGTTTAGGACACGCTAAGGGGGACCATGACATGGGTAGGACATGCTAAGGGTGGTGACATGTTTAGGACATGCTAAGGGGGACCAGGACATACATAGAACATGCTAAGGGTGGGGACATGGGTAGGACATGGGTAGGACATGCTAAGGGGGACCAGAACATACATAGGACATGCTAAGGGTGACTAGGACATGGGTAGGACACGCTAGGGTGACTATGACATGGGTAGGACATGGGAAGGACATGCTAAGGGTGGTGACATGTGTAATACATGCTAAGGGTGACTATGACATATATAGGACATGCTAAGGGTGGTGACATGGGTAGGACATGCTAAGGGGACCAGAACATACATAGGACATGCTAAGGGTGACTATGACATATATAGGACATGCTAAGGGGGAGTAGGACATGGGTAGGACATGCTAAGGGTGACTATAACATGGGTAGGACATGGGTAGGACATGCTAAGGGGCATTATAACATGTATAGGGCATGGGAAGGGTTATAACATGGGTAGAACACGCTAAGGGGGACCAGAACATATATAGGACATGCTAAGGGGGACCAGGACATGGGTAGAACATGCTAAGGGGGACCAGAACATGTGTAGGACACGCTAAGGGGGATTATAACATGGGTAGGACATGCGAACGGTTATAACATGGGTAGGACACGCTAAGGGGGACCAGAACATACACAGAACACGCTAAGGGCGACTAGGACATGTTTAGGACACGCTAAGGGCGGCGACGTGCCAAGGGCCACGCCAACACGCTAAGGACACGCTAAGGAGGACACGCTGCGGATTACAACATGCTAAGGACATGCTAAGGATTACAACACGCTAAGGAGGACACGTGTGGGATTACAACATGCTAAGGACATGCTAAGGATTACAACACGCTAAGGAGGACACGTGTGGGATTACAACATGCTAAGGACATGCTAAGGATTACAACACGCTAAGGAGGACACGTGTGGGATTACAACATGCTAAGGACATGCTAAGGATTACAACACGCTAAGGATGTCACGTGTGGGATTACAACATGCTAAGAACATGCTAAGGATTACAACACGCTAAGGAGAACACGCGTGGGATTACAACATGCTAAGAACACGCTAAGGACGCCCACAGGGTAAGGGCCCCGGGCCGCAACATGCTAAGGACACGGAGAACACGCTAAGGACACGGCCCCGCTGCCACTGCATGCTGGGAGGACGGACACATGTTGTTAGCGTGTTAATCCCGTGTTAATCCGGATTGAATCCCCGTGTCAATCCCGTGTCAATCCCGTGTCAATCCCGTGTTAATCCCGTGTTAATCCCGTGTTAATCCGGATTCTACCCCGTGTCAGTGCCGTGTTAATCCAGATTACATTCCGTGTTAATCCAGATCGAGTCCCGTGTCAATCCCGTGTCAAGCCCGTTTTAATCCGGATTCAATCCCCGTGTCACTCCCGTGTTAATCCCGATTCGGCCCCGTGGTAATCCCGTGTTAATCCAGATTCAATCCCGTGTCCATCCCGTGTTAATCCCGTGTCAATCCAGATTCCACCTCGTGTCAATCCCATGTTAATCCCGTGTCAATCCAGATTCAGTCCCGTGTCCATCCCGTGTTAATCCCGTGTTAATCCAGATTCCACCTGGTGTCAATCCCGTGTTAATCCCGTGTCAATCCCGTGTCAATCCAGATTCAGTCCTGTGTCCATCCCGTGTCAATCCAGATTCAATCCTGTGTCAATCCCGTGTTAATCCGGTGTCAATCCAGATTCCACCTGGTGTCAATCCCATGTTAATCCAGATTCAATCCCGTGTCAATCCAGATTCAATCCCGTGCCAATCCCGTGTTAATCCCATGTTAATCCAGATTCCACCTTGTGTCAATCCCGTGTTAATCCAGATTCAGTCCCGTGTCCATCCCGTGTTAATCCGGTGTCAATCCAGATTCCACCTCGTGCCAATCCGGTGTCAATCCAGATTCAATCCCGTGTCAATCCCGTGTTAATCCAGATTCAGTCCCGTGTCAATCCCGTGTCAATCCAGATTCCATCCTGTGTCAATCCCGTGTCAATCCGGATTCAGTCCCGTGTCCATCCCGTGTTAATCCCGTGTTAATCCAGATTCCACCTGGTGTCAATCCCGTGTTAATCCCGTGTCAATCCCGTGTCAATCCAGATTCAGTCCTGTGTCCATCCCGTGTCAATCCAGATTCAATCCCGTGTCAATCCCGTGTTAATCCAGATTCAGTCCCGTGTCAATCCCGTGTCAATCCAGATTCCATCCTGTGTCAATCCCGTGTCAATCCGGATTCAGTCCCGTGTCCATCCCGTGTTAATCCCGTGTCAATCCAGATTCCACCTTGTGTTAATCCCATGTTAATCCAGATTCAATCCCGTGTCAATCCAGATTCAGTCCTGTGTCCATCCCGTGTCAATCCAGATTCAATCCCGTGTCCATCCCGTGTTAATCCCGTGTCAATCCAGATTCTACCCGGTGTCAATCCCCTGTTAATCCAGATTCAATCCCGTGTCAATCCAGATTCAGTCCTGTGCCAATCCCGTGTTAATCCGGATTCAATCCCATGTTAATCCAGATTCAGTCCCGTGTCCATCCCGTGTTAATCCGGTGTCAATCCAGATTCCACCTTGTGTCAATCCGGTGTCAATCCAGATTCAATCCCGTGCCAATCCCGTGTCAATCCCATGTTAATCCAGATTCAATCCCGTGTTAATCCCGTGTTAATCCCATGTCCCCCCCCGGGACCACCCCCTCATTAACGCCGGGCATTAATTACCCCTCCCCCAGCCCCCAATTAACGCCGTGTGCCTAATTAATCCCTCATTAATTCAGTCCTCATTAATTCAGTCCTAATTAATTCACTCCTAATTAATTCATTCCTAATTAATTAGGAACCATTTCCTAATTAATTAATTTCCTAATTAATTCACTCCTAATTAATTCCCTCCTAATTAATCCATTCCTAATTAATTAGGAATCAATTAGGAATTAATTAGGAATTAATTAGGAATTAATTCCTCATTAATTAATTAGCTCCAACCCCCCCCCCCCGGTTAATTAGGAGTCCCGGATTAATTAGGCGCGGCTCCTTAATTAGGTCGGAAACTCCTTAATTAGGCGCGGTTCATTAATTAGGTGTCATTAATTAATTAGGCGTCGTTAATTAATTAATTAATTAATTAAGAGCCCTCATTAAAGAGCGCGATTATGCAAATGAGGCCGTGGGCGTTGCCGGGGGGGTGGGGGGGTGGGGGAGGGGCCTTGAGGGCGCAGCTCGTTAGCGGGGGCGTTAATGAGCGGGGCGGGGGAGGGGCGGGGCTCCTAATGAGGGGGCCCTCCTGGGGGGGCCCTATAGGGTCCTATGGGGTCCTATGGGGTCAGGGGGGGGTCCTATAGGGGCGGGGGGGGCTATAGGGGAAGGGGGGGTCCTATAGGGTCGGGGGGGTCCTATAGGGTCCTATAGGGTCATGGGGGGGTCCTATAGGGGCGGGGGGGCTATAGGGTCGTGGGGGGTCCTATGGGGTCCTATAGGGGCAGGGGGGGTCCTATAGGGGCGGGGGTCCTATAGGGTCATAGGGGGTCCTATAGGGTCAGGGGGTCATGGGGGGGTCTTATAGGGTCATGGGGGTCCTATAGGGTCGGGGGGGTCCTATAGGGTCATGGGGGGTCCTATGGGGCAAGGGGTCATGGGGGGGTCTTATAGGGTCATGGGGGTCCTATAGGGGCAAGGGGGGTCCTATAGGGTCAGGGGGTCGTGGGGAGGTCCTATAGGGTCAGAGGGGTCCTATAGGGTCAGAGGGGTCCTATAGGGGCAAGGGGGGGTCCTATAGGGTCATGGGGTCGGGGAGGGTCCTATAGGGTCATGGGGGCCCTATAGGGTCGGGGGGGGTCCTATAGGGGCAAGGGGTCATGGGGGGGTCTTATAGGGTCATGGGGGTCCTATAGGGGCAAGGGGGGTCCTATAGGGTCATGGGGGTCATATAGGATCATGGGGGGTCCTATAGGGTCATGGGGACATATAGGGTCCTATAGGGGCAGGGGGGTCCTATAGGGTCATGGGGGTTCTATAGGGGCATGGGGAGGTCCTATAGGGTCAGGGGGTCATGGGGAGGTCCTATAGGGTCAGAGGGGCCCTATAGGGGCTGGGGGGGTCCTATAGGGGCAAGGGGGGGTCCTATAGGGTCATGGGGTCGGGGAGGGTCCTATAGGGTCATGGGGGCCCTATAGGGTCGGGGGGGGTCCTATAGGGGCAAGGGGTCATGGGGGGGTCTTATAGGGTCATGGGGGTCCTATAGGGGCAAGGGGGGTCCTATAGGGTCAGGGGGTCATGGGGGTGTCCTATAGGGTCATGGGGTCGGGGGGGGCCCTATAGGGTCATGGGGGTCCTATAGGATCATGGGGGGTCCTATAGGGTCATGGGGACATATGGGGTCCTATAGGGGCAGGGGGGTCCTATAGGGGCACAGGGGGGCTATAGGGGAAGGGGGGGGTCCTATAGGGTCATAGGGGGTCCTATAGGGTCAGGGGGTCATGGGGGGGTCCTATAGGGGCGGGGGGGGGTCCTATAGGGTCATGGGGGTCATGGGGGTCCTATAGGGGCACAGGGGGGCTATAGAGGAAGGGGGGGGTCCTATAGGGTCATAGGGGGTCCTATAGGGTCAGGGGGTCATATGGGGTCCTACAGGGTCAGGAGGGTCCTATAGGGGCACGGGGGGGGGAATATAGGGTCGTGGGGGTGTCCTATAGGGTCATGGGGACATATGGGGTCCTATAGGGTCATGGGGGGTCCTATAGGGTCGGGGGAGTCATGGGGGTCCTATAGGGGCGGGGGGGGGCTATAGGGTCATGGGGGTCCTATAGGGGAACAGGGGGGGTCCTATAGGGTCAGGGGGGTCCTATAGGGTCACGGGGGGGGGATATAGGGTCGTGGGGGTGTCCTATAGGGTCATGGGGGTCATGTGGGGTCCTATAGGGACATGGGGGGTCCTTTAGGGTCGTGGGGGTGTCCTATAGGGTCAGGGGGTCATGGGGGTGTCCTATAGGGTCATGGGGTCGGGGGGGGGGCTCTATAGGGTCATGGGGGGTGCTATAGGGTCAGGGGGTCGGCCTATAGGATCGTGTGGGTCGTATAGGGGCACAGGGGGGCTATAGGGGAAGGGGGGGGTCCTATAGGGTCACGTGGGTCCTATAGGGACACTGGGACAGGGGGGTCCTATAGGGGCGTGTGGGTTCCTGTACGGGCACAGGGGAGCTATAGGGGAAGAGGGTTGTCCTATAGGGTCATGGGGGTCCTACAGGGGCACGGGGAGGTCCCTATAGGGGCACAAGGGGGGACTATAGGGTCGGGGGGGTCCTTATAGGGCCATGGGTCCCCTATGGGGCCCTGAGTCCCCTATAGTCCCTATAGGGCCCTATAGGGCCGGGAGGGGTCCTTATAGGGCCATGGGTCCCCTATAGTTCCTATAGGGCCCAGGGGGGTCCTTATAGGGCCCTGAGTCCCTATGGATCCCATAGGGCCCTATAGGGTCCGGGGGGGTCCCTATAGGGCCATTTGTCCCCTATGGGGCCCTATAGGGTCGGGGGAGGCCTTATAGGGCCATGGGTCCCCTATGGACCCTATAGGTACAGGGGGGTCCCTATAGGGTCCGGGGGTCCCCTATGGACCCTATGGGGCCCTATAGGTTCCGGGGGGGCCCTATAGGGCCATGGGTCCCCTATAGTTCCTGTAGGGTCTGGGGGGTCGTTATAAGGCCCTGAGTCCCTATGGACCCCATAGGGCCCTATAGGGTCCGGGGGGGGCCCTTATAGGGCCGTGGGTCCCCTATAGACCCTATAGGTACGGGGGGGTCCCTATAGGGTCCGGGGGTCCCCTATGGACCCTATGGGGCCCTATAGGGTCCGGGGGGGCCCTTTTAGGGCCGTGGGTCCCCTATAGGGCCCTGAGTCCCCTATAGTTCCTTATAGGGCCGGGAGGGTCCTTATAGGGCCATGGGTCCCCTATAGTTCCTATAGGGTCCAGGGGGGTCCTTATAGGGCTGTGGGTCCCCTATGGGGCCCTAAGTCCTCTATAGTTCCTATAGAGCCCTATAGGGTCCAGGGGGGTCCTTATAAGGCCCTGAGTCCCTATGGACCCCATAGGGCCCTATAGGGCTGGGGGGGTTCTTATAGGGCCATTTGTCCCCTATGGGTCCCTATAGGGTCCGGGGGTCCCCTATGGATCCTATGGGGCCCTATAGGGCCGGGGGGGTCCTTATAGGGCCCTGAGTCCCTATGGATCCCATAGGGCCCTATAGGGTCCGGGGGGGCCCTTATAGGGCCGTGGGTCCCCTATAGACCCTATAGGTACGGGGGGGTCCCTATAGGGTCCGGGGGTCCCCTATGGATCCTATGGGGCCCTATAGGGCCGGGGATCCCCTATGGACCCTATAGGGCCCCCATAGCCCCCTATAGGCCCTATAGGACCCCCATAGGCCCCTATAGCCCCCATAGGGCCCCCCTATGGCCCTCGGGACCCCCCTTTTCGGGTCCCCCCCGTGACGTCACCGCCCCTCCCCCCTCCCCCGCTGGGCGTGGGGGGGGTTCCCCGGGGTGGGGGAGGGGCGGGCAAAGGCAAGTGAAGGTGGCGGGGGAAAATCCTTTAAAAATACCCCAAAAACGCCCTAAATTGCCCCAAAAAGAGCCCGGGGGTGATCTCCGGGCGTTTTTTTACCCCCCCAATGGGTTTTGGGGCCGCCCCCCCCCTCCCCTAATTAACGCCCCGCTGTTAATTAACGCCCCCCCCCCCCTTCAAAATGGCGGCGGCGGGGAGGGGGCGGGGCCTCGGGGCGTGACGTCAGAGGGGGTGACGTCAGAGGTCGTGACCCCGCCCCCCTCCCCAATTCCCTCCCCCCCCCCCCACTTCGCGTCGTGACCCCAAGATGGCGGAGCCGAGGGAGGAGGGCAGCGAGGTGAGGGGGGTTTTGGGGGGAAAAAGGGGGGATTTGGGCAAATTGGGGGGGGAGGGGGGAAAAGGGGGGTCTGGGGGGGGAATTGGGGGGGAATCTGAGGGGAAAAGGGGGGTTTTTGGGGAAAAGGGGGGGATTGAGGTGAGAAATGGGGGGTTCTGAGGGGAAAAGTGTGGGTTTGGGGGGAAAAAGGGGGATTTGGGGGGGGAAATGGGGATTCTGAGGGGAAAAAGTGGGATTTTGGGGGGAGAAAGGGGGAATCTGAGGGAAAAAGTGGGTGTTTTGAGGAAAAAGTGGGGGTTCTGAGGGGAAAAAGTGGGATTTATGAGGAAAAAGTGAGGGTTCTGAGGGGAAAAAGTGGAATTTTGAGGAAAAAGTGGGGGTTCTGAGGGGAAAAGTGGGGTTTTTGAGGGAAATCTGGGGGTGCTGAGGGGAAAAAGTGGGGTTTATGAGGAAAAAGTGAGGGTTCTGAGGGGAAAATTAGTTTTTTTTGGGGAAAAGGGGGATTTGGGGGGAAAAAGTGAGGATTTTTTGGGGAAAAGGGGGATTCTGAGGGGAAAAAGTGGGATTTTGGGGGGAGAAAGGGGGAATCTGAGGGAAAAAGTTTTTTTTTGAGGAGAAATGGGGGGATTTGGGGGGAAGAAGGGGGGTTCTGAGGAGAAAACTGGGTGTTTTGAGGAAAAAGTGGGGGTTCTGAGGGGAAAAGTGGGGTTTTTGAGGGAAATCTGGGGGTGCTGAGGGGAAAAAGTGGGGTTTTTGGGGAAAAAGTGGGGGTTCTGAGGGGAAAAGTATGGATTTTTGGGGAAAAATGGGACTTTGGGGGGGAAAAGGGGGATTCTGAGGGGAAAAAGGGGGGGTTTTGGGGCAAGAAAGGGGGTTGTGAGGGGAATAAGGAGAGATTTGGGGGTGAAAAGTGGGATTTTTGAGGGAAAAGTGGGGGTTCTGAGGGGAAAAGTATGGATTTTTGGGGAAAAAGGGGGATTTTGGGGGGAGAAAGGGGGAATCTGAGGGAAAAAGTGGGGTTTTGGGGGGATAAAGGGGGGTTCTGAGGAGAAAAGTGGGGTTTTGAGGAAAAAGTGGGGGTTCTGAGGGGAAAAAGGGGGGGTTTTGAGGAAAAAGTGAAGGTTCTGAGGGGAAAAGTATTTTTTTGGGGGAAAAAGTGGGGATTTTGGGGGGAGAAAGGGGGATTCTGAGTGGAAAAAGTGGGATTTTTGGGGGAAATCTGGGGGTTGTGAGGGGGAAAAGTGGGTTTTTGAGGAAAAATTGGGGGATTTGGGGTGAATAATTGGGATTCTGGGGGGAAAATTGGGATTTTTGAGGGAAATCTGGGTTATTTTGGTGGAAAAAGTGGGATTTTTGAGGAAAACCTGGGGGTTCTGAGGGGCAAAGTAGGGGTTTTGGTGGAAAAAAAGGGATTTTGGGGAAAAATTATGATTCTGAGGGGAAAAGTGGGGTTTGGGGTGAAATATGGGGGGTTTGGGGTGAAAATTTGTTATTGTGAGGGGTAAAGTGGGATTTTTTGAGGGAAAAAGTGGGGATCTGAGGAGAAAAGTGGGGTTTTTGAGGAAAAATTGGGGGTTTTGAGGGAAAAAGGGGGATTTAGGGGGAAAATTGGGGGTTTTGAGGGGAAAAAGGGAGGATTTGGGGGGAAGAAGGGGGAATCTGTGGGGAAAAGTGGGTATTATGAGAGAAAAAGTGGGATTTTTGAGGAAAAAATGGGGTTGGAGGGGGAAAAGGGGGATTTTGGGGTGAAAAAGGGGGAATTGGGGCAAAAAAGAGGGATTCTGAGGAGAAAAAGTGGGATTTTGTTTGAAAAAAGTGGGTTTTTGGGGAAAAAAGGGTGATTTTGAGGTAAAAATTGGGAATTGGGGGAGGAAGGGGGGCTTGGGGGAAAAAAAGTGGGATTTTGAGGGAGAAAAGGAGGGTTTGGTTGTAAAAATCATCATTTCAGGCCCAAAATAGATATTTTTGGGGAAAAGGGGAGGTTTTGAGAGGAAAAAGTGGGATTTTGGGGGAGAAAGAGGTGTTTTGGGGAGGAAAAGGGAAGATTGGGGGAAAATTGAGGGTTTTGAGGAGAAAAAGTGGGGTTTTGGGGTTAAAAAACGGGATTTTGAAGGAAAAGGGAATTGGGGAGTAAATGGGGGGATTTGGGTGGTGATGAGGGAGTTTTGGGGGCAAAAAGGGTGATTTTGGGGGTAAAATGAGAATATTTGGGTCTAATGGGGAAATCTGAGGCTAGAGGGGTGATTTTGGGGCCAAATGGGCAAATCTGGGGCCAAACGGCCGATATGGGCACGAAACAGGCAATTTTAGGTCAGAGGAGCCAATTTTGGGGTTAAAACAGTCGATTTAGGCACAAAAAACGCAAATTTTGGGGAAAAACAAGGCATTTTGCATCACAAGGCACATTTTTGGGCGCAAAGAAGCAGTTTTGGGTAAGAAGGGCAGGCAATTTGGGGACAAAAGTGCCAGTTTGGGGCAAAAATGGGCATTTTGGGGGCCAAACAGGCAAATTTTGGGGCGAAATGGGTGATTTTGAGGGTGAAATGGTCGATTTTGGGGCCAAACGGGCAGTTTCTGAGGTGAAATTGGTGATTTTTAGGGCAAAATGGTTAAATCTTGAGGCGAAATGGGTGATTTTGAGGACCATAATGGTAAATTTGGGTCCAAATGGGTGATTTTTGAGGTAAAATAGGTGATTTCTAGGGACAAGTGGGCAGATTTGGGGCCAAATGGGTGATTTCTGAGGGAAAAATTGGCAATTTTGGGGCCAAATGGGCTTTTTTGGGGGGGAAAGTGGGCAATTTGGGGTCAAAATGGGCAATTTTGGGGCCAAATGGGGGATTTTTGAGGTGAAATGGGCGATTTTGGGTCCAAAAGGGTGATTTTTAAGGGAAAAGTGGACAATTTTGGGGCCAAATGGGCAATTCTTGAAGTGAAATGGGCAATTTTGGGGCCAAATAGGTGTTTTTTGGGGGGAAAGTGGGCAATTTTGGGTCAAAATAGGTGATTTGGGGGCCAAATGGGTGATTCCTGAGGGAAAAGTGGGCAATTTTGGGTCAAAAAAGGTGATTTTGGGGCCAAATGAGTGATTCCTGAGAGAAAAGTAGGCAATTTTGGGGGCAAGTGAAGGAATTTAGAGGGAAAATGAGGCAATTTAGGGGCCAAATGGGCTTTTTTTGGGGGAAAAGTGGGCAATTTGGGGTCGAAATGGGCAATTTTGGATCCAAATGGGTGCTTTCTGAGAGAAAAGTGGGCAATTTTGGGGCCAAATGTGTGTTTTTTTGGTCAAAATGGGCAATTTTGGGTCAAAATGGACGATTTTGGGTCCAAATGGGGGATTTTTAAGGGAAAAGGAGGCAGTTTTGGGGCCAAATGGGCGTTTTTTGGGGGAAAAGTGGGCAATTTTGGGTTGAAATGGGCAATTTTGGGTCCAAATGGGGGATTTTTAAGGGAAAAGGAGGCAGTTTTGGGGCCAGATGGGCGATTTCTGAGGGAAAATGAGGCAATTTTGGGGCCAAATGGGTGTTTTTTTTATCAAAATGGGCAATTTTGGGTCGAAATGGGTGATTTTGGGGCCAAATGGGGGATTTTTGAGGTGAAAATGGCGATTTTGGGGGCAAATGGGTGATTTTTAAGGGAAAAGGAGGCAATTTTGGGGCCAAATGGGCAATTCTTGAGGTGAAATGGGCGATTTGGGGGCCAAATGGGCGATTCCTGCGGGAAAAGTGGGCAATTTTGGGGCCAAACGCCCGGTTTTTCGCTCAAAACGCCCAACGGGGGGTCAAAAAGGCCGATTTTGGGGTCAAAAAGTCCGATTTTGGGGGCCGAGCGGGCGATTTCTGCGCGAAAACACGGACGTTCGGGGCCGCCCTTCCCCTTTCGGGTCCGGCCGTCCCAGAGGGGGGGTTGAGGACCCCGCTTTTGGGCTCCAACTCCCTGTTTTTGGGGCCGGCAGCGGGTGGTGGCGCTGGTGGAGACGCCCTACGGGCCGGCGCGCGTCGCCGCCGTGGGGTCGCCCCGGCCGGGCCGCCCCGCGCTCCTCACCTTCCCCGACGTCGGCCACACGCGTGAGTGACCCTAAAAGAGGGTTTATGGGGTCGGGAGGTCGCGTGAGGCCCCTCCCCGACCCCATAAACCCCCCCCCGACCCCAGACGAGTCGTGTTTCGCCCCGCTCTTCGCCCACCCGGAGATGCAGGAGATCGCCCGCGGCTTCCTGCGCCTGCACCTCGAGGCGCCCGGCATGGAGGAGGGAGCCCCCCCGTACCCCTCGGGGTCTGTGCCGGCCCTATAAACCACCCCCCGGCCCTATAAACCACCCCCCGGCCCTATAAACCACCCCCCGGCCCTATAAACCACCCCCCGGCCCTATAAACCACCCCCCGGCCCTATAAACCACCCCCCGGCCCTATAAACCACCCCCCGGCCCTATAAAGCACCCCCGGCCCTATTAAACCCCCCCCAGCCCCATTGAGACCCCTCGGCCCTATTAAATCCCCCTCAACCCTATTAAACCCCTATTGGCCCTATTGGCCCCACTGACCCCACCCGGCCCTATTAAACCCCCCTTGGCCCTATTAAACCCCCCCCGACCCCATTGAGCCCCCCCGGCCCTATTAACCCCCCCCCAGCCCCATTGAGCCCCCTCGGCCCTATTAATCCCCCCTCAGCCCCATTGAGCCCCCCCGGCCCTATTAAACCCCCCCCAGCCCCATTGAGCCCCCCCGGCCCTATTAAACCCCCCCCAACCCCATTGAGCCCCCTTGGCCCTATTAAAGCCCCCTTGGCCCCAATAATCCCCCCTCGGCCCTATTGAGCCCCCCCGGCCCTATTAATACCCCATCAACCCCATTGAGACCCCCCGGCCCTATTAAACCCCACACAGCCCCATTAATCCCCCCCGGCCCCATTGAGCCCCCCTTGGCCCTATTAAACCCCTCCCGACCCCGTTGAGCCCCCCTCGGCCCTATTAAACCCCACACAGCCCCATTGAGCCCCCCCGGCCCCATTAAATGCCCCTTGGCCCTATTAAACCCCCACTGAGCCCCCCCGGCCCTATTAACCCCCCCCCAGCCCCATTGAGACCCCTCGGCCCTATTAAATCCCCCTCAACCCTATTGAACCCCTGTTGGCCCTATTGGCCCTATTGAGCCCCCTCGGCCCTATTAAAGCCCCCTTGGCCCCAATAATCCCCCCTCGGCCCTATTGAGCCCCCCCGGCCCTATTAATGCCCCATCAACCCCATTGAGACCCCCCGGCCCTATTAAACCCCCCTTGGCCCTATTAAACCCCCCCCAGCCCCACTGAGCCCCCCCGGCCCTATTAACCCCCCCCCCAGCCCCATTGAGACCCCTCGGCCCTATTAAATCCCCCTCAACCCTATTAAACCCCCCCCAGCCCTATTGGCCCCATTGACCCCACCCGGCCCTATTAAACCCCCCTCGGCCCTATTAAACCCCCCCCAGCCCCACTGAGCCCCCCCGGCCCTATTAACCCCCCCCCAGCCCCATTGAGACCCCTCGGCCCTATTAAAGCCCCCTCAGCCCCACTGAGCCCCCCTTGGCCCTATTAAATCCCTCCCCGACCCCATTGAGCCCCCTTGGCCCTATTAAAGCCCCCTCGGCCCTATTAACCCCCTTCAGCCCCATAAAGCCCCCCCGGCCCTATTAATTCCCCCCAGACCCCATTGAGCCCCCTTGGCCCTATTAAACCCCCCCCTGGCCCCATTGAGCCCCCCCCGGCCCCATTAAATCCCCCTGGCCCTATTAATGCCCCATTGAGCCCCCATTGACCCCATTGGCCAACCGTTGACCCCACTGAGCCCCCCTTGGCCCCATTAACCCCAAATCCACCCCACTGAGCCCCCTCGGCCCTATTAACCCCCCTCGGCCCCATAAACCCCCCCCCGGCCCCATTAACCCCAAATCCACAACCGTTGCCCCCATAAATCCCCCACCAACCCCATTGCCCCCCATCGACCCCATAACCCCCCCCCTGACCCCATAACCCCCCCCCGACCCTATAACCCCCTCCGTGACCCTATAACCCCCCCCCTCGACCCTATAACCCCCCCGACCCTATAACCCCCCCCCAGGTACCAGTACCCGTCCCTGGAGCAGCTGGCCGAGATGATCCCCTGCGTCCTGCAGCACCTCAAGTGAGCCACCCTATAGCGACCCTATAAGGCCCTACAGACCCCAGAACGACCCTATAAGGCCCTACAGACCCCAGAACGGCCCTATAGACCCCATAGACCCCAGAAAAACCCTATAAGGCCCTGTAGACTCCATAGACCCCAGAACGACCCTATAAGGCCCTGTAGACCCCATAACGGCCCTATAGACCCCATAGACCCCATAACGACCCTATAAGGCCCTATAGACCCCATAATGGCCCTATAGCCCCTATAAGGCCCTATAGACCCCACAAACCCCAGAACGACCCTATAAGGCCCTATAGACCCCATAATGGCCCTATAAGGCCCTATAGACCCCATAATGGCCCTATAAGGCACTAAAGGCTTATAGACCCTATAATGGCCCCATAGACCCCAGAACGGCCCTATAAGGCCCCATAGACCCCAGAACGACCCTATAAGGCCCTATAGGCCCCAGAATGGCCCTATAGACCCTATAGACCCCATAATGGCCCGATAGGACCTATAGACCCCATAACAACCCTATAAGGCCCTATAGACCCCATAATGGCCCTATAAGGCCCTATAGCCCCTATAAGGCCCTATAGACCCCATAACAGCCATATAGACCCTATAAGGCCCTATAGACCCCATAACGACCCTATAAGGCCCTATAGACCCCATAGACCCCATAACGACCCTGTAAGGCCCTATAGACCCCATAACGACCCTATAAGGCACTAAAGGCTTATAGACCCTATAATGGCCCCATAGACCCCAGAACGACCCTATAGGCCCCATAACAACCGTATAAGGCCCTATAGACCCCATAGACCCCATAACAACCCTTTAAGGCCCCATAGACCCCAGAACGGCCCTATAAGGCCCTATAGGCCCCATAACGACCCTATAAGGCCCTATAGACCCCAGAACAACCCTATAAGGCCCTATAGACCCCATAGACCCCAGAACGACCCTATAGGCCCCATAACAGCCCTATATGCCCTATAACAGCCCTATAAGGCCCTATAATGACCCCATAACGACCTTATAATGCCCTATAAGACTTGATAGTGACCCTATAAAGACCCTGTAAGACCCTATAGTGAACCTACAGCGACCCTATAAGGCCTTATGGGGTCCTCTAAGACCCTATAGTGACCCTATAAGATCCTACAGTGACCCTATAACGCCTTATAAGGCCCTATAACGACCCTATAAGGCCCTCTACTGACCCTACAAGACCCTGTAATGGCCCTATAAGGCTCTATAGACCCTATAATGACCCTACAAGACCCTATAAAGCCCTATAGTGAGCTTATACGGCCCCATAACGACCCTTTAAGGCCCTATAACAGCCCTACAAGACCCTATAGCGGCCCTATAACGACCCTAAAAGGCTTTGTAAGGCCCTATAAGGCCTTATATGGCCCTTTAATGACCCTCTAAGACTCTATAACGGCCCTATAAGACCCTATAGTGACCCTATAAGGCCTTGTAAGGCCCTATAGTGACCCTATAAGGCCTTGTAAAGCCCTATAACAACCCTATATGGCCCTATAAGGCCTTATAAGGCCTTATAGGGCCATATAGGGTCGTCATAGGGCCTTATAAGGCCCTATAATGACCCTATAAGGCATTATAAGGCCCTATAAGATCCTATAGTGGCCCTATAAGGCCTTATGAGGCCCTATAACGACCCTATATGGCCCTATAATGACCCTATAAGGCCTTATGAGGCCCTATAAGATCCTATAGTGGCCCTATAATGACCCTATATGGCCCTATAAGGCATTATAAGGCCCCATAATGACCCTATAAGGCCTTATAAGGCCCTATAACGACCCTATATGGCCCTATAATGACCCTGTAAGATCCTATAGTGACCCTATAAGGCCTTATGAGGCCCTATAACAACCCTATATAGTCCTATAATGGCCCTATAAGATCCTATAGTGACCCTATAAGGCCTTATAAGGCCCTCTAATGACCCTATAAGGCATTATAAGGCCCTATAAGATCCTATAGTGATCCTATAGGGCCCTATAATGACCCTATAAGGCATTATAAGGCCCTATAATGACCCTATAAGATCCTATAGTGACCCTATAACAACCCTATAAGGCCTTATAAGGCCCTATAGTGACCCTATAAGGCATTATGAGGCCTTATAAGGCCCTGCAAGACCCTATAACGACCCTATAGGGCCCTATAACGACCCTATAGGGCCCTGTAACGACCCTATAGGGCCCTTGAAGGCCTTGTGGGGTGGGGGCGGCGGGGCTGACCCTATATCTTCCCCCCCCCCGACCCTATAACAGCGTCAGGAGCATCATCGGGATCGGCGTCGGGGCCGGGGCCTTCGTGCTGGCCAAGTTTGGGGTGAGTGGGGTCGGGGGGGGGGGGTTATGGGGTCGGTTATGGGGTCGGGGGGGTCATGGGGGGGTTATGGGGTCATGGGGGGGTTGTGGGGTCGGTTATGGGGTCGTTGGGGGGTTGTGGGGTTGGTTATGGGGTCATGGGGGGGTTATGGGGTGGGTTATGGGGTCGTTGGGGGGGTTATGGGGTGGGATATGGGGTCATAGGGGGGTTATGGGGTGGGTATGGGGTCATAGGGGGGTTATGGGGCGGGTTATGGGGTCATGGGGGGTTATGGGGTGGGTTATGGGGTCATGGGGGGGTTGTGGGGGGGGTTATGGGGTCATAGGGGGGTTATGGGGTGGGTTATGGGGTGGGTTATGGGGTCACTGGGGGGTTATGGGGTGGGTTGTGGGGTTATGGGGTGGGTTATGGGGTCATGGGGGGGTTATGGGGTCACTTATGGGGTCATTGGGGGGTTTTGGGGGGTTATGGGGTGGGTTATGGGGTTATGGGGGGGTTATGGGGGGGTTATGGGGTTGTTGGGGGTTTATGGGGTGGGTTATGGGGTCATTGGGGGGGTTATGGGGTGGGTTATGGGGTTATGGGGTGGGTTATGGGAGGTTATGGGGCGGGTTATGGGGTCGGGGGGGTTATGGGGTCGGTTATGGGGTCGGGGGGGTTATGGGGTCATGGGGGGGTTATGGGGTCGGTTATGGGGTTGTTGGGGGGTTATGGGGGGGTTATGGGGTCGTAGGGGGGTTATGGGGGGGTTATGGGGTCATTGGGGGGGTTATGGGGTGGGTTATGGGGTTATGGGGTGGGTTATGGGAGGTTATGGGGCGGGTTATGGGGTCGGGGGGGTTATGGGGTCGGTTATGGGGTCGGGGGGGTTATGGGGTCATGGGGGGGTTATGGGGTCGGTTATGGGGTTGTTGGGGGGTTATGGGGGGGTTATGGGGTCGTAGGGGGGTTATGGGGGGGTTATGGGGTCATTGGGGGGGTTATGGGGTGGGTTATGGGGTCATTGGGGGGGTTATGGGGTGGGTTATGGGGTTATGGGGGGGTTATGGGGTGGGTTATGGGGTCACTGGGGGGTTATGGGGTGGGTTATGGGGTCTAGGAGGTTTTATGGGGTTTTTGGGGGGTCATAGGGGGGTTATGGGGTCACTTATGGGGTCATTGGAGGGTTTTGGGGGGTTATGGGGTCATTGGGGGGTTATAGGGTGGGTTATTGGGGGATAATGGGGTCATTGCAGGGTTTTGGGGTGGGTTATGGGGTTTTGGGGGGTTTATGGGGTTTTGGGGGGTTTATGGGATTTGTAGCGGGGTTCTGGGGTTTTTAGGGGCTTTATATTTTTGGGGGAGGGGTTTTTGGGGTTTTTAGGGGAATTCAGATATTTTATAGGGTGATTCTGGGGTCTTTGGGGGCATTTCTGCATTTAGGGGATTTTTGGGGTTCGTTTTTTGTGGGGTTTCCGCTTTTGTTTCTTTTAGTGGGGTTTTGGGGCTTTTCAGTGGGGTTTTGGGGCTTTTTAGTGGGGTTTTGGGGCTTTTTAGTGGGGTTTTGGGGTTTTTTATTGGGGTTTTGGGTTTTTTATTGGGATTTTGTGTTTTTTTATTGGGGTTTTGGGCTCTTTAGTGGGGTTTGGGGTTTTTCAGTGGGGTTTTTGGGCTCATTCAGCGGGGTTTCGGGTTTCTCAGGGGGTTTTTGGGTTAATTTAGTGGAGTTTCGGCTTCTTTAGTGGGGTTTTGGGCTTCTTTAGTGGGGTTTTGGGGTTCTTAGTGGGGTTTTGGGGTTCTTTAATAGGGTTTGTGTTTTTTCAGCAGGATTTTGGGCTGATTCCAGGGGTTTTTGGGATTCTTTAGTGGGGTTTTGGGATTTTTAGTGGGGTTTTGGGCTGGTTCTGCGGGGTTTTGGGCTTCTTTAATGGGGTTTGGGGTTTTTCAGTGGGGTTTTGGGCTGTTTCCGGGGGTTTTTGGGATTCTTTAGTGGGGTTTGGGGATTTTTAGTGGGGTTTTGGGCTGGTTCTGCGGGGTTTTGGGTTCTTTAATAGGGTTTGTGTTTTTTTCAGCAGGGTTTTGGGCTTCTTTAGCGGGGTTTTGGGCTTCTTTAGCGGGGTTTTGGGCTTCTTTAATAGGTTTTTGGGCTTCTTTAGCGGGGTTTTGGGTTCTTTAATAGGATTTGTGTTTTTTCAGCAGGGTTTTGGGATTCTTTAGTGGGGTTTTGGGTTTTTTAGTGGGGTTTTGGGCTGGTTCTGCGACATTTTGGGCTTCTTTAGTGGGGTTTTGGGTTCTTTAATGGGATTTGGGATTTTTCAGCAGGGTTTTGGGCTGGTTCTGCGGGGTTTTGGGATTCTTTAGTGGGGTTTTGGGTTCTTTATTGGGGTTTTGGGCTTCTTTAGTGGGGTTTTGGGATTCTTTAATGGGGTTTGGGGTTTTTCAGTGGGATTTTGGGCTGGTTCTGCAGGTTTTTGGGCTTCTTTAGTGGGGTTTTGGGATTCTTTAATGGGGTTTGGTCTTTTTCAGTGGGGTTTTGGGCTGGTTCCGGGAGTTTTTGGGATTCTTTAGTGGGGTTTTGGGATTTTTAGTGGGGTTTTGGGCTTCTTTAGCGGGGTTTTGGGTTCTTTAATAGGGTTTGTGTTTTTTCAGCGGGGTTTTGGGCTTCTTTATTGGAGTTTTGGGATTCTTTAATGGGGTTTTGGGTTTTTCAGCGGGATTTTGGGCTGGTTCTGCAGGTTTTTGGGATTCTTTAGTGGTGTTTTGGGTTCTTCAATAGGGTTTTGGGTTCTTCAATAGGGTTTTGGGTTCTTTAATAGGGTTTTGGGCTTCTTTAGCGGGGTTTTGGGTTCTTTAATAGGCTTTGTGTTTTTTTTCAGTGGGGTTTTGGGCTGTTTCCGGGAGTTTTTGGGATTCTTTAGTGGGGTTTTGGGTTTTTTAGTGGGGTTTTGGGCTGGTTCTGCGACATTTTGGGCTTCTTTAGTGGGGTTTTGGGTTCTTTAATAGGGTTTTGGGCTTCTTTAGCGGGGTTTTGGGTTCTTTAATAGGGTTTGTGTTTTTTTCAGTGGGGTTTTGGGCTGTTTCCGGGGGTTTTTGGGATTCTTTAGTGGGGTTTTGGGTTTTTTAGTGGGGTTTTGGGCTGGTTCTGCGGGATTTTGGGATTCTTTAGTGGGTTTTGGGTTCTTTAATAGGGTTTTGGGCTTCTTTATTGGAGTTTTGGGATTCTTTAATGGGGTTTTGGGTTTTTCAGCGGGATTTTGGGCTGGTTCTGCAGGTTTTTGGGATTCTTTAGTGGTGTTTTGGGTTCTTCAATAGGGTTTTGGGTTCTTCAATAGGGTTTTGGGTTCTTTAATAGGGTTTTGGGCTTCTTTAGCGGGGTTTTGGGTTCTTTAATAGGCTTTGTGTTTTTTTTCAGTGGGGTTTTGGGCTGTTTCCGGGAGTTTTTGGGATTCTTTAGTGGGGTTTTGGGTTTTTTAGTGGGGTTTTGGGCTGGTTCTGCGACATTTTGGGCTTCTTTAGTGGGGTTTTGGGTTCTTTAATAGGGTTTGTGTTTTTTTCAGTGGGGTTTTGGGCTGTTTCCGGGGGTTTTTGGGATTCTTTAGTGGGGTTTTGGGTTTTTTAGTGGGGTTTTGGGCTGGTTCTGCGGGATTTTGGGATTCTTTAGTGGGTTTTGGGTTCTTTAATAGGGTTTTGGGCTTCTTTATTGGGGTTTTGGGATTCTTTAATGGGGTTTTGGGTTTTTCAGCGGGATTTTGGGCTGGTTCTGCAGGTTTTTGGGCTTCTTTAGTGGGGTTTTGGGATTCTTTAATAGGATTTGTGTTTTTTCAGCGGGATTTTGGGCTGGTTCTGCGGGGTTTTGGGCTTCTTTAGCGGGGTTTTGGGTTCTTTAATAGGCTTTGCATTTTCTCAGCGGGTTTTTGGGCTGGTTCCGTGCATTTTGGGGCAATTTTGGGGCTTTTTGATGGTGTTTCCTTCCCCGCAGCTGAGCCGCCCGGAGGCGGTGGAGGGCCTGGTGCTGGTCAACATCGACCCCCAGGCCAAGGGCTGGATGGACTGGGCCGCGCACAAGGTGGGCGGGGCCCTATAGGCCCCTCCCCCTATAGGCCCCTCCCCCTATAGCCCCTCCCCCTATAGGCCCCTCCCCCTAGAGCCCCTGCCCCTATAGGCCCTCCCCCCGGAGCCCCTGCCCCTATAGGGCCCCAAATCCCTCCCGGGGCGCCCTATACGTTCCCGGGGGGCCCCTATAGATCACCTATAGGGCCCCTATAGGGTCCCTAGAGGTCCCTATAGGCCCCAGGTTCCTACAGATCCCCTATATGTTCCCCAGGGGCCCCTATAGGGCTCCTATACGTCCCCATAGATCCCCCATAGGTTCCCCGCAGGTCCCCTATAGGTCCCCTATAGGTCCCTATAAGCCCTAGGTTCCTATAGGTCCCCCTATATGTCCCCATAGATCCCCTATAGGTTCCGTACAGGTGCCCTATATGTCCCCTATAGGCCCCAGGTTCCTATAGGTCCCCTATATGTTCCCCATAGGTCCCCTATAGATCCCCTATATGTTCCCCATGGGTCCCTATAGGGCTCCCATACGTCCCCATAGATCCCCCATAGGTTCCCCAGAGGTCCCAGCTTCCTATAGATCCCCTATAGGGTCCCCTATAGATCCCCTACGGGCCCCAGGTTCCTGTAGATCCCTTATATGTTCCCCATGGGTCCCTATAGATCCCCTATAGGTTCCCTGCAGGTCCCCTATAGATCCCCTATAGGCCCCAGGTTCCTGTAGGTCCCCTATATGTTCCCCATGGGTCCCTATAGGGCTCCTATAAGTCCCCATAGATCCCCTATAGGTCTCCTATAGGTTCCAGGTTCCTATAGGTCCCCTGTATGTTCCCCATGGGTCCCTATAAGGCTCCTATACGTCCCCATAGATCCCCTATAGGTCCCCTATAGGTCCCTATAGGTCTCCTCTATGCCCCAGGCCCTTATAGATCCCCTATAGGTCTCCTATAGGTCCCTATAGATCCCATATACGTCACCTATAGGTCTCCTATATGTCCCTGGTCCTTATAGGTCCCCTGTATGTCCCCTATAGGTTCCCTTCACCTTCCTGTCGGGCTCCCGTGGGTCCCTATAGGTCCCCTCGTGGGTCCCTATAGGTCCCCTGTAGGTCCTCGTGCCCCTATAGATCCCCTCTGGGTCCCTATAGATCCCCTGTGGGTCCCTATAGATCCCCTATAGCCTCTGGGTCCCCTATAGGTTCCTATGCCCCCCTATGGATCCTGTGGGTCCCTGTGGCCCCCTATGGATCCCATGGGTCCCTATGGATCCCTATGGGTCCAGGTGGATCCCGGCGGCCCCCTATAGATCCTGTAGGTCCCACTGGGTCCCTATGGATCCCATGGGTCCCTATGGGTCACGGAGCCCCCTGTGGATCCCTGTGGGTCCCAGTGGCCCCCTATGGATCCTATGGGTCCCAGTGGGTCCCTATGGATCCTATGGGTCTTGGGGGGCCCCTATGGATCCTATGGGTCTTGGGGGGCCCCTATGGATCCCAGAGGGTCCCTATGGATCCCGTGGGTTGCTATAGGTCCCAGTGGCCCCCTATGGATCCCAGGGGTCCCAGTGGGTCCCGGTGGCCCCCTATGGATCCCGTGGGCACCTATAGATCCTGGTGGGTCCCTATGGATCCCATGGGTTGCTATAGGTCCCTATGGCCCCATAGGGATCCTGTGGGTCCCGGTGGGCCCCCTATGGATCCCGTGGGTCCCTATGGATCCCAGTGGGTTCCTATGGATCCCGTGGGTTGCTATAGGTCCCGGTGGCCCCCTATGGATCCCATGGGTCCCTATGGATGCTGTGGATCCCAGTGGGTCCCTATGGATCCCGTGGGTTGCTATAGGTCCCTATGGATCCTATGGGTCCCTGTGGCCCCCTATGGATCCCATGGGTCCCTATGGATCCCGTGGGTCCCTGTGGCCCCCTATGGATCCTGGGGGTCCTGGTGGGCCCCTATAGATCCCGTCCCCTCCCCTCCCCCCCCAGCTGTCGGGGCTGACATCGTCCACCACCGAGCTCATCCTGGGGCACCTCTTCACGCAGGTACTGGGGGGAACTGGGAGGGACTGGGAGGGACTGGGGGGAACTGGGAGGGACTGGGAGGGACTGGGAGGGGATTGGGGGGAACTGGGAGGGACTGGGAGGGGATTGGGGGGAACTGGGAGGGGATTGGGGGGAACTGGGAGGGACTGGGGGGTTACTGGGGGAAACTGGGAGGGACTGGGAGTGACTGGGGGGGTGACTGGGGGGAACTGGGAGGGACTGGGAGGGAACTGGGAGTCACTGGGGGGAACTGGGAGGGACTGGGGGGTTACTGGGGGAACTGGGAGGGACTGGGAGGGACTGGGGGGGTGACTGGGGGGAACTGGGAGGGGATTGGGGGGAACTGGGAGGGACTGGGAGAGACTGGGAGGGACTGGGGGGTGACTGGGAGGGACTGGGAGTCACTGGGGGGGGGACTGGGGGGAACTGGGAGTCACTGGGGGGGGGACTGGGGGGAACTGGGAGGGACTGGAGGGAACTGGGAGGGACTGGGAGGGACTGGGGGGGGGACTGGGGGGAACTGGGAGGGACTGGGAGGGACTGGGGGGTGACTGGGGGGGGGACTGGGGGGAACTGGGAGGGACTGGGGGGAACTGGGAGGGACTGGGAGGGACTGGGAGAGACTGGGAGGGACTGGGGGGTGACTGGGAGGGACTGGGAGTCACTGGGGGGGGGACTGGGGGGAACTGGGAGGGACTGGAGGGAACTGGGAGGGACTGGGAGGGACTGGGGGGGGGACTGGGGGGAACTGGGAGGGACTGGGAGTGACTGGGGGGGTGACTGGGATCACTGGGGGGTAACTGGGAGCGACTGGGGGTGACTGGGGGGTAACTGGGATCGTTGGGAGGTAACTGGGAGTAACTGGGGGGGTCCCTGGGGTAACTGGGAGTGACTGGGGGTAACTGGGGGGTTACTGGGAGCAACTGGGATCACTGGGGGGTAACTGGGAGCAACTGGGTTAACTGGGGGGGTAACTGGGAGTGACTGGGGGTAATTAGGGGGGTAACTGGGGGAAACTGGGTTAACTGGGATGGTCTGGAGGGTAACTGGGATCAGTGGGAGGTAACTGGGAGTGAATGGGGGGTAACTGGGAGGGGGACTGGGATCACTGGGGGGTAACTGGGGGGGTAACTGGGACTTACTGGGGGTAACTGGGATCACTGGGGGGCTAACTGGGAGTAACTGGGTTAACTGGGGGGTAACTGGGAGGGGTCCTGGGGGTAACTGGGAGTAACTGGGTTAACTGGGGGGTAACTGGGGGGGGTCCTGGGGGTAACTGGGAGTAACTGGGTTAACTGGGGGGTAACTGGGAGGGGTTCTGGGGGTAACTGGGAGTAACTGGGTTAACTGGGGGGTAACTGGGAGGGGTCCTGGGGGTAACTGGGAGTAACTGGGTTAACTGGGGGGTAACTGGGAGGGGTCCTGGGGGTAACTGGGAGTAACTGGGTTAACTGGAGGGTAACTGGGGGGGGTCCTGGGGGTAACTGGGAGTAACTGGGTTAACTGGGGGGTAACTGGGAGGGGTCCTGGGGGTAACTGGGAGTAACTGGGGTAACTGGGAGGTAACTGGGAGGGGTCCTGGGGGTAACTGGGGGGTAACTGGGATTACTGGGAGGGGTCCTGGGGGTAACTGGGAGTAACTGGGTTAACTGGGGGGTAACTGGGATTACTGGGAGGTAACTGGGAGGGTCTCTGGGGTAACTGGGAGGGTCTCTGGGGCAACTGGGAGTTACTGGGAGGGGGCTGTGGGGCAAGCGGGGGTAACTGGGAGCGACTGGGATGACCGGGGGGGTAACTGGGAGCTAACTGGGAGCTAACTGGGAGCTAACTGGGAGGCACTGGTGCGGCAGGAGGAGCTGGCGGCCGCCCCCCCCGCGGTGCAGCAGAGCCGGGAGCGCCTGGGGGGGGCCCCCAACGTGCCCCTGCTCTGGGCCATGTACAACAGGTACTGGGAGCACTGGGAGGCACTGGGAGGCACTGGGAGGGGCTGGGGGGGGCACTGGGAGGGACTGGGAGGGACTGGGAGGGGTTGGGGGGGGACTGGGGGGCGCTGGGAGGCACTGGGAGGGGGGTTGGGGGCACTGGGAGGGGGTTTGGGGGGGTTACGGGGTACTGGGAGGGGACTGGGAGGCACTGGGAGGGTGACTGGGAGGCACTGGGAGGGTGCTGGGACATACTGGGAGGTACTGGGAGGCATTGGAGGTTACTGGGAGGGACTGGGGGATTACTGGGATGTATTGGGACATACTGGGAGGGGGACTGGGAGTGACTGGGATGTACTGGGAGATACTGGGAGGCACTGAGCTGTACTGGGAGCTTACTGGGAGGTTATTGGGATGTACTGGTTCATACTGGGAGGCTACTGGGAGGTTACTGGAGTGTTACTGGGAAGCATTGGGGTGTTACTGGGAAGCACTGGGGCGTACTGCGAGGTGGTTATGGGGTACTGGGAGGTTACTGGGTGGTACTGGGAGGTTATTGGGACATACTGGGAGGGACTGGGATGTATTGGGACATACTGGGAGGGGACTGGGAGTTACTGGGAGGGACTGGGGGATTACTGGGGTGTATTGGGACATACTGGGAGGGGGACTGGGAGTGACTGGGATGTACTGGGAGGCTACTGGGATGTACTGGTTCATACTGGGAGGCTACTGGGAGGTTACTGGGGTGTTACTGGGAAGCACTGGGGCGTACTGGGAGGTGGTTATGGGGTACTGGGAGGTTACTGGGAGGCAATGGGTGGTACTGGGAGGGACTGGGTGGTACTGGGAGGTTACTGGGACATACTGGGATGTACTGGGAGGGACTGGGGGATTACTGGGATGTATTGGGACATACTGGGAGGGGGACTGGGAGTTACTGGGAGTGACTGGGATGTACTGGGAGGCTACTGGGATGAACTGGGAGGTTACTGGGAGGCACTGAGCTGTACTGGGAGCTTACTGGGAGGTTATTGGGATGTACTGGTTCATACTGGGAGGCTACTGGGAGGTTACTGGAGTGTTACTGGGAAGCACTGGGGTGTACTGGGAGGTGGTTATGGGGTACTGGGAGGTTACTGGGTGGTACTGGGAGGTTACTGGGAGGGGGCTGGGAGCGACTGGGAGGTTACTGGGACATACTGGGATGTACTGGGAGGGACTGGGGGATTACTGGGATGTATTGGGACATACTGGGAGGGGACTGGGAGTGACTGGGAGGGACTGGGGGATTACTGGGGTGTATTGGGACATACTGGGAGGGGGACTGGGAGTGACTGGGAGTTACTGGGAGGCTACTGGGATGAACTGGGAGGTTACTGGGAGGCACTGAGCTGTACTGGGAGCTTACTGGGAGGTTATTGGGATGTACTGGTTCATACTGGGAGACTACTGGGAGGTTACTGGGGTGTTACTGGGAAGCACTGGGGCGTACTGGGAGGTGGTTATGGGGTACTGGGAGGTTACTGGGTGGTACTGGGAGCGACTGGGAGGGGGCTGGGACATACTGGGATGTACTGGGAGGGACTGGGGGATTACTGGGATGTATTGGGACATACTGGGAGGGGACTGGGAGGGACTGGGATGTACTGGGAGGTTACTGGGACATACTGGGAGGTTACTGGGAGGCACTGGAAGTTACTGGGAGGGGGCTGGGAGTGACTGGGAGGTTACTGGGACATACTGGGATGTACTGGTTTTTACTGGTACCGGTTCATACTGGTGTGTACTGGTTTATACTAGTCCATACTGGTTTATACTGGCCTGAACTAGTCTGTATTGGTGCATACTGGTTTATACTGGTCCGTAGTGGTCCATACTGGTGTGTACTGGTCCATACTGGTCCGTACTGGTCTGTACTGGTTTATACTGGTACCGGTTTATACTGGTGTGTACTGGTCTGTACTGGCCCATATTGGTTTATAGTGGTCCATACTGGTCCGTACTGGTCCATACAGGTCTGTACTGGTTTATACTGGTACCGGTTTATACTGGTGTGTACTGGTGTGTACTGGTTTATACTAGTCCATCCTGGTTTGTACTGGTTTATACTGGTATATACTGGTTTGTACTGGTTTATACTGGTACCGGTTTATACTGGTGTGTACTAGTTTATACTGGTGTGTACTGGTCCATACTGGTTTATACTGGTCTGTACTAGTCTGTACTGGTTTATACTGGTACCGGTTTATACTGGTGTGTACTGGTCTGTACTGGCCCATACTGGTGTGTACTGGTCCGTACTGGTTTATAGTGGTCCGTACTGGTGCATACTGGTCCGTACTGGTTTATACTGGTACTGGTTTATACTGGTGTGTACTGCTTTATACTAGTCCATACTGGTTTATACCAGTCCATACTGGTCCATACTGGTTTGTAGTGCTGTGTACTGGTTTATACTGGTGTGTACTGGTCCGTACTGGTTTATACTGGTACTGGTTTAGAATGGTGTGTACTGCTTTATACTAGTCCATACTGGTTTGTAGTGGTGTGTACTGGTTTATACTGGTCCATACTGGTCCATACTGGTCCGTACTGGTCCATACTGGTCTATACCGGTCCATACTGGTTTATACTGGTCCATACTGGTCCATACTGGTTTATACTGGTCCTCTCCCCACAGCCGCGGTGACCTGGGCCTGGAGCGCAACGGGGCCGTGACCCTGCGGTGAGCGCCGTGACCCCCAGTAACCTTTGACCTTTGACCTCTGACCTCCGGTGACCTTTGACCTCCGGTGACCTCTGACCCCGGGTGACCTTTGACCTCGGGTGACCTTTGACCTTTTGACCCCCAGGTGCCCGGTGCTGCTGGTGGTGGGCGACCACTCCCCCCACGAGGACGCTGTGGTGAGGGGGGGGGGCGTGGCCTCTTTGTGACGTCACAAAAGGGGCGTGGCCTCGCCGCGGGGGTGGGCGTGGCCTCGCGGCTGAAGCCCCGCCCCCTTTATGCCCATATAAGGTGGAGTGCAACGCCAAGCTGGACCCCACCCAGACCTCCTTCCTCAAGGTGGCCCCGCCCCCTCTTCCTTAACCACGCCCCCTCCCCCTTGACCACGCCCCCAGCCCCGTGGCCACGCCCCCTGACGCGTGGCCCCGCCCCCTTCTTGCAGATGGCCGACGGCGGGGGGCAGCCGCAGCTCAGCCAGGTGAGGGGGGGGCGGGGCCAGAGGGCAGGGGGCGGGGCCAAAGGGCAGGGGGCGGGGCCAGAGGTCACGTGGGGTCAGGGGGCGGGGCCAGAGGGCAGGGGGCGGGGTCACGACCTTTGACCTTTGACCCCGCAGCCGGCCAAGCTGACCGAGGCCTTCAAGTACTTCGTGCAGGGGATGGGCTACGGTGAGCCATGGGGGGGGGGGGGGATGACGTCATCAAAGGGGGCGTGGCGTCGCCGGGGGGCGTGGCCAGCCTAGGCCACGCCCCCCCGCGCTGATAGGCCCCGCCCCCTCAGTCCCCTCGGCGGCGGAGCGGCGCGGCGCAGGTAGGGGCGGCGCTGACGTCAGCGCTGACGTCACCGCCCTGGCCCCGCCCCCTCGTAACCCACGCGTGACGTCACAGCCCCGCCCCCTCCCCCCCCCCCCCGTGTGATGTCACGCGTGACGTCATCACCCGCTTAACCCTAAAAGGAGGGGGGCGGGGGGGGGGGGGGACTAAAAGGGGGCGGGGCCTAAAGGGGGAGGGGTGGAGGGGGCGGGGTTAAAGGGGGCGTGGCCTGAAGGGGGTGGGGAGGAAGGGGGCGGGGCCTAAAGGGAGGGGGCGTGGCCTAAGGGGGAGGGGGAGGGGCTTAAGAGGTGGTGGTGCCCCCTTACTAACAGCGCAGGGGGCGTGGCTTGCACCGAGGGGGCGTGGCTTGCACCGAGGGGGCGTGGCTTGATGGAGGGGCGTGGCCTAACCCGGTGTGGCCCCCGAAAGGGGGCGTGGCTTGAATGAAAGGGGCGGGGCTTGGCCGCCCCTGCCCGGCCTTAACCCTGCTGTGTGCTCTATGGGGGGGGCGGGGCTTAAAGGGGAGGGGGCGGGGCTTCACCGAAAGGGGCGTGGCTTAAGGCGAGGGGCGTGGCTTCACGGAAGGGGCGTGGCTTTAACAAAGGGGCGTGGCTTGGGGGGGGCGTGGCTTAAAGGGGGGTTAAAGGGCTGGGAGGGGGGTAAAGGGGGCGTGGCTTCACTGGGCGTGGCCTAAGGGGGCTTGGGGGCGTGGCTTGAGGCTCGGGGGCGTGGCTTAAAGCAGGGGGCGTGGCTTAGGGCAAAGGGGGCGTGGCCTAAAGCCCCTTATAGAGGGGAGGGGGGAGGAAGGAGGGGGCGTGGCCCTAGAGGGGCGGGGCCGGGTGGGGCGTGGCCTAAGGGGGCGTGGCCACCCGGGGGCGTGGCCTAACGTGGCCCCGCCCCCCCGTTTCCGGCAGCGGCGGCGGCGGCCATGACGCGGCTCTCGCGCTCCCGCACGGCCTCGGTCTGCAGCAGCTCCTCGGGGGGCGGGGCCGGCGAAGGGGGCGGGGCCCGGGGGCGGAGCCTCTCGCGGGGCAGCACCGGCGGCGCGCCCTGAGCCGCGACCCCAAAACCGCCCGAATTCGCCCCAAAAACGCCCCCCTGGGAGCCTTCAGCCCCAAAGCGGAAGTGACGTCACCAATAAACACCCCCCCCGTGCCCGTCTCGCTCTGCGCATGCGCCGTTGCCAGGCGACGCCCGGAACCCTCCCCCCTCCGTTGCTAGGCAACGCGGCCCCGCCCCCCTCTAAACCCCCCTCCGTTGCTAAGCAACGCGGCCCCGCCCCTCCCTGAAACCGGCTCCGCGCATGCGCACGAGCCCGGCGCCGGCTCCCGTCGCCATGGCAACGCGCGCATGCGCAGCCGCTCCCCCTCCCCCCTCCCGACCGGGCTTTTCGCGCATGCGCAGTGGTTTAGAGAGGGGGAGGGGGGGTTTTGGGGGAAAACCGCGCGGTTTTGGGCAAGTTGAGGGGTTTTTGGGGGAAAGCAAAGGTTTGGGGGGGTTTAAAAGGGTTAAGGGGGGTTTTTGGTTTTTTTGGGGGGGGATTTGGGGGGTTTTGGGTGTGGAATGGGGAAAAGAGGGGGTTTTGGGGTGAATTCTGGAGGTTTTGGGACATGGGAGGGTTTTTGGGGGCAGAAATGGGTATTTTGGGGTTTCAGGGGGGCGCTTAGGGGGTAGGAAGCATTTTTGGGGTGCAGGAGGTCACGAAAGGGGGTCCTGGGGGCGATTTGGGGGCAAATGAGGTAATTTGGGGGCAAATTAGGTAATTTTGGGGTCCAGGAGGCCGTTTTGGGGCAAAAAAAGCCACTTTTGGGGTATACGGGGTCATTTGGGGGGTAAGAAGCATTTTTGGGGTGTGAGGGCCATTTTTGGGGGGTCTATGAAGCCATTTGGGGCAAAAGAGGCTGTTTTGGGGCAAAAAGGGCCGTTTTAGGGTATTTCAGGCCGTTTTGGGGCAAAAAAGGCCATTTTTGGGGTGCGGGAGGCCGTTTGGGGCAAGAGAGGCCGTTTTGGGGCCAAAAGAGGCTGTTTTGGGGCACGGGAGGCCACGTAGGGGATCCTAGAGGCCGTTTTGGGGCCAAAAGAGGCGGTTTTGGGGTGTGGGAGGCCGTTTTGGGGCAAAAGAGGCTGTTTTAGGGCAAAAGAGGCCGTTTTAGGGCAAAAGAGGCGGTTTTAGGGCAAAAGAGGCTGTTTTGGGGCAAAAGAGGTTGTTTTGGGGCACGGGAGGCCACATTTGGGACACAAGAGGCCCCATTTTGGGGCACGGGGAGGCATTTTGGGGCGTGGGAGGCCGTTTTGGGACAAAAGATGCGATTTTGGGGCAAAAAAGGCTGTTTTGGGGCGTGGGAGGCCATTTTGTGGGCCCAAGAGCCCATTTTGGGCCAAAAAAGCCCATTTTTGGCGCCGTTTCGGGGGCGCGCCGTCCCAAACCGCCGTTCCCCCTCCCCCCTCGCCCAAATTCCCATCACCCCCTCGACCAACCGAGCCCCGAAAACCCGGTTTTGGGTTTTTTCCCCCCAAAAAATGCTTCCCGTCATCCCGTTCGGCCAACGGCGCCCGAAAACGAGCGGTTTTGCCCCAAAACGGGTTCTCGGCGTTCCGTGGGCCAACCGAGGCCGCGCCGCCTCTTCCAAGCCAACCCAACCAATGGAGAACCTTCAACGCAACCCAACCCAACCCAACTCAACCCAACCCAATGGAGAACCTTCTACTCAACCCAACCCAACCCAACCCAACCCAACCCAACCCAACCCAACCCAACCCAACCCAACCCAACCCAACCCAACCCAACCCAACCCAACCCAACCCAACTCAACTCAACCCAACTCAACCCAACCCAATGGAGACCCTTCAACTCAACCCAACCCAACCCAACTCAACCCAACCCAACCCAACCCAACTCAACCCAACCCAACCCAACCCAACCCAACCCAACTCAACCCAACCCAACTCAACCCAACCCAATGGAGACCCTTCAACTCAACCCAACCCAACCCAACTCAACCCAACTCAACCCAACCCAACTCAACCCAACCCAACTCAACCCAACCCAACCCAACTCAACCCAACCCAACCCAACCCAACCCAATGGAGAACCTTCAACTCAACCCAACCCAACTCAACCCAACCCAACCCAACCCAACCCAACCCAACCCAACCCAATGGAGACCCTTCAACCCAACCCAACCCAACCCAACCCAACCCAACCCAACTCAACCCAACTCAACCCAACCCAACCCAACCCAATGGAGACCCTTCAACCCAACCCAACCCAACCCAACCCAACCCAACTCAACTCAACCCAACCCAACCCAACCCAACCCAACCCAACCCAATGGAGACCCTTCAACCCAACCCAACCCAACCCAACCCAACCCAACCCAACCCAACCCAACGGTGTCCTCCACACCCCATCGGCCATCCCCTCCCCCCCCACCCCCCATTTTGGGCCGGTTTCATCCAATTCCCCCCCCCCCCGCGGGCTCCTTTCGGCCATCTTGGCGCTTTATTGAGCGGCCGCTCCCCGGAGCCGACGCCGGGGGGGGCAAATTTTGGGGCAAAAAAGAAGAAAAAAGGGGTTTTGTCACCCCCCCAACGGAGGTCAGGCCTCGCTCCTGTCGACGCCGGTCATGGGGTAAGTGCCGGGGTCTTCCTTGTTGTAGAGCCCCTTCCAGTGGGCCCTCCCTGCCGAAAATTTCACTTATTTTCCCTCAATTTCCCCTTTTTTGGGCCGTTTCGGGCTCAAAAAGGTCGCGGCAAGCCCAAACATCCCACCCTCGCTTGTTTTTTTTGGGGGAAAACTTTGGGATTTTGGGGTTTCCCGATTTAAGGGCGCGCCCTCAAGGCCCTCAACCCAACGCCATCTCCTTGCTGTGCCCCTAAAGTGTTTTTTTTCTCCTTAATCCCCCTTTTTTGGTTAAAAATGGGCTTTTTCTCCTGAAAAGGCTCATGGGAAGCCCAAACATCCCATGTTTGGTTAGATTTTGGGCAGAAAGTTGAGGATTTTGGGGTTCTTCGGTCTAAGGACGCGCCCTCAAGGCCCTCAACCCAACGCCGTCTCCTTGCTGTGCCCCTAAAGTGTTTTTTTTATCCTTAATCCCCCTTTTTTGGTTAAAAATGGGCTTTTTCTCCTGAAAAGGTTCATGGGAAGCCCAAACATCCCATGGTTGCTTGGATTTTGGGGAGAAAGTTTGGGATTTTGGGGTTCTCCTGTCTAAGGCCGCGCCCTCAACTCAACGCCATCTCCTTGCTGTGCCCCTAAAGTGTTTTTTTTATCCTTAATCCCGTTTTTTTGGTTAAAAATGGGCTTTTTCTCCTTAAAAGGTTCATGGGAAGCCCAAACATCCCACGGTTGCTTGGATTTTGGGGAGAAAGTTGAGGATTTTGGGGTTCTCCCATCTAAGGACACGCCCTCAACTCAACGCCATCTTCTTGCTGTGCCCCTAAAGTGCTTTTTTTATCCTTAATCCCGTTTTTTTGGTTAAAAATGGGCTTTTTCTCCTGAAAAGGCTCATGGGAAGCCCAAACATCCCATGTTTGGTTGGATTTTGGGGAGAAAGTTGAGGATTTTGGGGTTCTCCCGTCTAAGGACGCGCCCTCAAGGCCCTCAACCCAACGCCATCTCCTTGCTGTGCCCCTAAAGTGTTTTTTTTATCCTTAATCCCGTTTTTTTGGTTAAAAATGGGCTTTTTCTCCTGAAAAGGTTCATGGGAAGCACAAACATCCCACACTTGCTTGAATTTTGGGGAGAAAGTTGAGGATTTTGGGGTTCTCCCGTCTAAGGACGCGCCCTCAACTCAACGCCATCTTCTTGCTGTGCCCCTAAAGTGTTTTTTTTCTCCTTAATCCCGTTTTTTTGGTTAAAAATGGGCTTTTTCTACTGAAAAGGTTCATGGGAAGCCCAAACATCCCATGTTTGGTTGGATTTTGGGGAGAAAGTTGAGGGTTTTGGGGTTCTTCAGTCTAAGGGCGCGCCCTCAAGGCCGTCAACCCAACGCCACTTCCTTGCTGTGCCCCTAAAGTGCTTTTTTTATCCTTAATCCCCCTTTTTTGGTTAAAAACAGGCTTTTTCTCCTGAAAAGGCTCATGGGAAACCCAAACATCCCATGTTTGGTTGGATTTTGGGCAGAAAGTTGAGGATTTTGGGGTTCTTCGGTCTAAGGACGTGCCCTCAAGGCCCTCAACCCAACGCCGTCTCCTTGCTGTGCCCCTAAAGTGCTTTTTTTATCCTTAATCCTGTTTTTTGGTTAAAAATGGGCTTTTTCTCCTGAAAAGGTTCATGGGAAGCCCAAACATCCCACGCTTGCTTGAATTTTGGGGGAAAAATTCAGGATTTTGGGGTTTCCCGATTTAAGGGCGCGCCATCAAGGCCCTCAACCCAACGCCATCTCCTTGCTGTGCCCCTAAAGTGTTTTTTTTATCATTAATCCCCCTTTTTTGGTTAAAAATGGGCTATTTCTCCTGAAAAGGCTCATGGGAAGCCCAAACATCCCACACTTGCTTGGATTTTGGGGAGAAAGTTTGGGATTTTGGGGTCCTCCTGTCTAAGGACGCGCCCTCAACCCAACGCCATCTTCTTGCTGTGCCGCTGAAGTGTTTTTTTATCCTTAATCCCCCTTTTTTGGTTAAAAATGGGCTGTTTCTCCTGAAAAGGTTCATGGGAAGCCCAAACATCCCATGGTTGCTTGGATTTTGAGGAGAAAGTTGAGGATTTTGTGGTTCTCCCGTCTAAGGACGCGCCCTCAACTCAACGCCGTCTCCTTGCAGTGCCCCTAAAGTGTTTTTTTATATGTTTTTTTATCCTTAATCCCCCTTCTTTGGTTAAAAATGGGGCTATTTCTCCTGAAAAGGCTCATGGGAAGCCCAAACATCCCATGGTTGCTTGGATTTTGGGGAGAAAGTTGAGGATTTTGGGGTTCTCCCGTCTAAGGACGCGCCCTCAACCCAACGCCATCTCCTTGCTGTGCCCCTAAAATGCTTTTTTTATCCTTAATCCCGTTTTTTTGGTTAAAAATGGGCTGTTTCTCCTGAAAAGGTTCATGGGAAGCCCAAACATCCCATGGTTGCTTGGATTTTGGGCAGAAAATTGAGGATTTTGGGGTTCTCCCGTCTAAGGACGCGCCTTCAACTCAACGCCATCTTCTTGCTGTGCCCCTAAAGTGTTTTTTTTTCTCCTTAATCCCCCTTTTTTGGTTAAAAATGGGCTATTTCTCCTTAAAAGCTTCATGGGAAGCCCAAACATCCCACGCTTGCTTGGATTTTGGGGGAAAATTTCAGGATTTTGGGGTTTCCCGATTTAAGGGCGCGCCATCAAGGCCGTCAACCCAACGCCACTTCCTTGCTGTGCCCCTAAAGTGTTTTTTTTATCCTTAATCCCCCTTTTTTGGTTAAAAATGGGCTTTTTCTCCTGAAAAGGTTCATGGGAAGCCCAAACATCCCATGGTTGCTTGGATTTTGGGGAGAAAATTGAGGATTTTGGGGTTCTCCCGTCTAAGGACGCGCCCTCAACTCAACGCCATCTCCTTGCTGTGCCCCTGAAGTGTTTTTTTTATCCTTAATCCCCCTTTTTTGGTTAAAAATGGGCTTTTTCTCCTGAAAAGGTTCATGGGAAGCCCAAACATCCCATGTTTGGTTGGATTTTGGGCAGAAAGTTGAGGATTTTGGGGTTCTTCGGTCTAAGGACGCGCCCTCAAGGCCCTCAACCCAATGCCGTCTCCTTGCTGTGCCCCTAAAGTGTTTTTTTTCTCCTTAATCCCCATTTTTTGGTTAAAAATGGGCTTTTTCTCCTGAAAAGGCTCATGGGAAGCCCAAACATCCCACGGTTGCTTGGATTTTGGGGAGAAAGTTGAGGATTTTGGGGTTCTCCCGTCTAAGGACGCGCCCTCAACTCAACGCCATCTCCTTGCTGTGACCCTAAAGTGTTTTTTTTATCCTTAATCCCCCTTTTTTGGTTAAAAATGGGCTGTTTCTCCTGAAAAGGTTCATGGGAAGCCCAAACATCCCATGTTTGGTTGGATTTTGGGCAGAAAGTTGAGGATTTTGGGGTTCTTCGGTCTAAGGACGCGCCCTCAAGGCCCTCAACCCAATGCCGTCTCCTTGCTGTGCCCCTAAAGTGTTTTTTTTCTCCTTAATCCCCCTTTTTTGGTTAAAAATGGGCTATTTCTCCTGAAAAGGTTCATGGGAAGCCCAAACATCCCATGCTTGCTTGGATTTTGGGGGGAAAGTTCGGGATTTTGGGGTTCTTCAATCTAAGGGCGCGCCCTCAAGGCCCTCAACCCAACGCCATCTCCTTGCTGTGCCCCTAAAGTGCTTTTTTTATCCTTAATCCCCCTTTTTTGGTTAAAAATGGGCTTTTTCTCCTGAAAAGGTTCATGGGAAGCCCAAACATCCCACGGTTGCTTAGATTTTGGGGGGAAACTTTGGGATTTTGGGGTTCTCCCGTCTAAGGACGCGCCCTCAACTCAACGCCATCTTCTTGCTGTGCCCCTAAAGTGTTTTTTTGATCCTTAATCCCGTTTTTTTGGTTAAAAATGGGCTTTTTCTCCTGAAAAGGCTCATGGGAAGCCCAAACATCCCATGTTTGGTTGGATTTTGGGCAGAAAGTTGAGGATTTTGGGGTTCTTCGGTCTAAGGACGCGCCATCAAGGCCGTCAACCCAACGCCGTCTCCTTGCTGTGCCCCTAAAGTGTTTTTTTTTCTCCTTAATCCCCCTTTTTTGGTTAAAAACAGGCTTTTTCTCCTGAAAAGGTTCATGGGAAGCCCAAACATCCCATGCTTGGTTGGATTTTGGGGAGAAAGTTCGGGATTTTGGGGTTCTCCCGTCTAAGGACGCGGCCTCAACTCAACGCCATCTCCTTGCTGTGCCCCTAAAGTGCTTTTTTTATCCTTAATCCCTTTGTTTTTGGTTAAAAATGGGCTTTTTCTCCTGAAAAGGTCCATGGGAAGCCCAAACATCCCACGCTTGCTTGGATTTTGGGGGGAAAAATTGGGATTTTGGGGTTTCCCTATCTAAGGACGCGCCCTCAACTCAACGCCATCTTCTTGCTGTGCCCCTAAAGTGTTTTTTTGATCCTTAATCTCCCTTTTTTGGTTAAAAACGGGTTTTTTCTCCTGAAAAGGCTCATGGGAAGCCCAAACATCCCATGTTTGGTTGGATTTTGGGCAGAAAGTTGAGGATTTTGGGGTTCTCCCGTCTAAGGACGCGCCCTCAAGGCCCTCAACCCAACGCCGTCTCCTTGCTGTGCCCCTAAAGTGCTTTTTTTATCCTTAATCCCCCTTTTTTTGGTTAAAAATGGGCTTTTTCTCCTGAAAAGGCTCATGGGAAGCCCAAACATCCCACGCTTGCTTGAATTTTGTGGGAAAATTTCAGGATTTTGGGGTTTCCCTATCTAAGAACGTGCCCTCAAGGCCCTCAACCCAACGCCATCTCCTTGCTGTGCCCCTAAAGTGTTTTTTTTATCCTTAATCCCCCTTTTTTGGTTAAAAATGGGCTATTTCTCCTTAAAAGGTTCATGGGAAGCCCAAACATCCCACACTTGTTTAGATTTTGGGGGGAAACTTTGGGATTTTGGGGTTCTCCCGTCTAAGGACGCGCCCTCAACTCAACGCCATCTTCTTGCTGTGCCCCTGAAGTGTTTTTTTTATCCTTAATCCCCTTTTTTGGTTAAAAATGGGCTATTTCTACTGAAAAGGTTCATGGGAAGCCCAAACATCCCACGCTTGCTTGAATTTTGGGGGAAAATTTCAGGATTTTGGGGTTTCCCTATCTAAGAACGCGCCCTCAAGGCCCTCAACCCAACACTATTTTCCCGCTGTGCCCCAAAAGTGATTTTTCATGTTATTTTGACCGTTTTTCCCCCATTTTTGCTCACCTCTCCTCCTCTGGCAGAAGCAGACGACCCCCAGCAGCCCCAGGAGCAGCGCGGCGGCGGCGGCGGCGCACCCGGCCACCAGCGGGACGGGCAGAGCCGGGGCTGTCCAAAACACCCCAAAACACCCCAAAAACAAGGTCAGCAACCTCAGAGAATGAATTTTGGGGTCATTTCCCTCCTTTTTCACTGATTTCCTTGCCTCTTCTTTCAATTTTTCCATCCCTTTTCTCCGTTTTCCCAATTCCTTCAAGGATTTCCTTCTTTCCCCCCAAAATTTCTCCATCTTTTTCAAATTTTCCACCTCTTTTTACAAATTTTCCCTCTTTTTTTCAAATTTTCCCTCTTTTTTTCAAAATTTCCCTCTTTTTTTCAAGTTTTCCCTCTCTTTTTTCAGATTTTCCCTCTTTTTTTTCAAATTTTCCCTCTTTTTTTTCAAATTTCCCCTCTTTTTTTTCAAATTTCCCTCTCTTTTTCAAGTTTTCCCTCTCTTTTTTCAATTTTTCCGTCTCTTTTTCCAATTTCTCCACTTTTTTCCCCATTTCTCCCCCTCCCTTTTCAATTTCTTCACCTCCTTTCTCATTTTCTCTGCCTCCTTCTTCAATTTCCCCAATTCCTTCATTTTTTTTTGCCTCCTTCTTTAATTTCTCCCCCTCCTTTAACCATTTTCCCCCTCTTTTAACCATTTTCCTCCTCTTTTAACCATTTTTTACCCTTTTTAACCATTTCTCCACCTTTTTTAACCATTCCCCACCTTTTTCAACCATTCCCCA
Organism: Aythya ferina; assembly: GCF_964211825.1. Lineage (NCBI taxonomy): Eukaryota > Metazoa > Chordata > Aves > Anseriformes > Anatidae > Aythya > Aythya ferina. Next base: position 661,520 of record NC_140333.1, read on the forward strand.
CCCCTTTTAACCATTTCCACCTCTTTTTAACCATTTCTCCATCTTTTTAACCATTTCCCACCTTTTTTAACCATTTCCAACCTTTTTTAACCATTCTCCACCCCTTTTAACCATTTTCCACCCTTTTTAACCATTCCCCACCCCTTTTAACCATTTCCCTCCCTTTTTAACCGTTTCCCACCTTTTTTAACCATTTCCCACCCTTTTTAACCATTTCCCACCTTTTTTTAACCATTTCTCCAACTTTTTAAACCATTTTCCCACCCTTTTTAACCATTCTCCACCCCTTTTAACCATTTTCCCACCCTTTTTTAACCAATTTCCACCCTTTTTAACCATTTCCACCCCTTTTAACCATTTCCACCTCTTTTAAACCATTTTCCACTCTTTTTAACCATTTTCCACCTCTTTTTAACCATTTTCCACCTCTTTTTAACCATTTTACCCCATTTTTAACCATTTCCCACCCTTTTTAACCATTCCCCACCTTTTTTAACCATTCTCCACCCCTTTTAACCATTTCCCACCTATTTTAACAATTTCTCCACCTTTTTAACCATTCTCCACTTTTTTTCACCATTTCCCACCTTTTTTAACCATTTCCCACCCTTTTTAACCATTTTCCCCCTTTTTTCACCATTTCCCACCTTTTTAACCATTCCCCCCCTTTTCTAACCATTCCCCACCTCCTTTTTCACCTCCTCCCCCTCCTTTCCCAATTTCCCCCTTTTTTCCCCCAATTTCCCTCCTCCCCTCCCTGCTGACATCCCCCACCTTTCCCCATCTCCAAAAAAACCCATTTTCGCCTTAATTTTGAGCCCATAACTCACATTTTCACCAACCCAACGCGCTCTTCCTCCCCCAACCCAACCTCATCTTCCTCTCCCAACCCAACGCGCTCTTCCTCTCCCAACTCATCATCATCTTCATCCCCCAACTCAACTCAACGTCATCTTCCAACTCAACGCGCTCTTCGTCACCCAACCCAACGCGCTCTTCCTCGCCCAACTCAACCTCATCTTCCTCTTCCAACCCAACGCACTCTTCCTCTCCCAAATCATCATCATCTTCCTCTCCCAACTCAACGTCATCTTCATCCCCAACTCAACCTCATCTTCCTCTTCCAACTCAACGCAATCATCTTCCAACCCAACGCGCTCTTCGTCACCCAACTCAACCTCATCTTCCTCTTCCAACTCATCATCATCTTCCTCCTCCAACTCAACGCGATCATCTCCCAACTCAACGCACTCTTCCTCCCCCAACCCAACGCGCTCTTCCTCCCCAACTCAACCTCATCTTCATCCCCAACTCAACATCATCTTCCTCACCCAGCTCAACCTCATCTTCCTCCCCCACTCAACGTCATCATCTCCCAACTCAACGCTCTTCCTCGTCAACTCAACGCACTCTTCCTCCCCAACTCAACCTCATCTTCCTCACCCAACTCAATGCGCTCTTCCTCTTCCAACCCAACATAATCTTCCTCACTCAACTCAACCTCATCTTCCTCCCCAACTCAACCTCATCTTCATCCCCAACTCAACATCATCTTCCTCCCCCACTCAACGTCATCATCTCCCAACTCAACACTCTTCCTCGTCAACTCAACGCGCTCTTCCTCCCCAACTCAACCTCATCTTCCTCTTCCAACTCAACTCTTCCTCTCCCAACTCAACATCATCATGTCCCAACTCAATGTCATCTTCCAACTCAACGCGCTCTTCGTCACCCAACTCAACCTCATCTTCCTCACCCAACTCAACGCAATCATCTCCCAACTCAACGCGCTCTTCCTCTTCCAACTCAACGTCATCCTCCCCCAACTCAACGTCATCTTCATCCCCAACTCATCATCGTCATCTCCCAACTCAACGCTCTTCCTCCCCAACTCAACATCATCTTCCTCTTCCAACTCAACACTCTTCCTCCCCAACTCAACCTCATCTTCCTCACCCAACTCAACGCGATCATCCCCCAACTCAACTCTTCCTCCCCAACTCAACCTCATCTTCCTCACCCAACTCAACGCACTCTTCCTCTCCCAACCCAACGCGCTCTTCCTCCCCCAACTCAACCTCATCTTCCTCTTCCAACTCAATGCTCTTCCTCTTCCAACTCAACGTCATCCTCTCCCAACCCAACTCTTCCTCTCCCAACTCAACTCTTTCTCTTCCAACTCAACGCTCTTCCTCTCCCAACCCAACACGCTCTTCCTCCCCCAACTCAACCTCATCTTCCTCTTCCAACCCAACGCAATCATCCCCCAACTCAACGCTCTTCCTCTTCCAACTCAACGTCATCCTCTCCCAACCCAACTCTTCCTCCCCCAACCCAACGCTCTTCCTCCCCAACTCAACCTCATCTTCCTCCCCCAACCCAACGCTCTTCCTCCCCAACTCAACATCATCTTCCTCTTCCAACTCAATGCGCTCTTCCTCTTCCAACTCATCATCATCTTCCTCCCCAACTCAACTCAATCATCTCCCAACCCAACGCGCTCTTCCTCCCCAACTCAACATCATCTTCCTCCCCCAACTCAACCTCATCTTCCTCTTCCAACCCAACGCAATCATCCCCCAACTCAACGCGCTCTTCCTCTCCCAACTCAACCTCATCTTCCTCTTCCAACTCAACGCGCTCTTCCTCTCCCAACTCAACCTCATCTTCCTCTCCCAACCCAATGCGCTCTTCCTCTCCCAACTCAACCTCATCTTCCTCTTCCTCCCCAACTCAACTCTTCCTCCCCAACCCAACGCCCTCTCCCACCCCCTCCCCATCTCCCACCCCCTCCCCATCACCCCCCCTCCCCCCCGCCCCCTCCGACGCCGTCTCCCCCCCCCCCTCACCTCTCACGGTGACCACCAGCGCGCGGCTGAGGGGCGAGGGCACCCACCGCCGGCTCACCCTCTCCTCGTACCGACAGGAGAAGCTCCCGCCCGTGTTTTTGGCCACGGGGAGGCTGAAAAGGACCCGGTCCCGGGCCCCGGTCTCCGAAAATTGTTGGGCGCCATCTTTGTAGACGTAGAACCTCCTCTCGCCCGCCCCGCTGCCGTTGACCGCGCACGTCACCCCCAGGGTGTCCCCGGCCCGAACTTCGCCCGAGGGGGGGTCCAGGAGCAGGCCCGGAGGGCCCGGCAGGTCTGTGAACAAAAAAAATAAAGATTTCCAGGCAAAAAAATGCATTTTTGGGAAAAAACGCCGCGTTCGGCGCCAAAATGAGCTATTTTTAACGAATTCGGCTTATTACGGCGGCGTCGACGGGTTGTTGGGGTTGACCAAGAGGGTTGGAAGAGGTGGAGAAGACCCCAAAAGGGAATTGGGCCAATTTCCAGCTAATCAGGGTGAGTTTGGGTAATTTTAATCGTTTTCAGCTAGCGAGGGGAGGCGAGAAGGCGTTTTTGGCTGTTTTTTGACTGTTTTTGACTGTTTTTTGACTCTTTTTTGACTGTTTTCTGACTTTTTTGACTGGTTTTGACTGTTTTATGACTGGTTTTTGACTTATTTGACTGGTTTTGACTGTTTTTGACTCGTTTTAACTGTTTTTGGCTGGTTTTGACTGGTTTTGACTGTTTTTTGACTGTTTTTTGACCTTTTTGACTGTTTTTGACTGTTTTTGACTGTTTTTTGACTTTTTTGACTATTTTTTGACTGTTTTTGACTGTTTTTGACTGTTTTTGACTGTTTTTTGACTTTTTTTGACCCTTTTTTGACCCTTTTTTGACTGTTTTTGACTGTTTTTTGACTGTTTTTTGACTTTTTTGACTGTTTTTGACTGGTTTTGACTGGTTTTGACTGGTTTTGACTGATTTTTGACTGGTTTTGACTGGTTTTTGACTGGTTTTGACCGGTTTTGGCAGGTTTTGACCCAATTTTTCTCGAATTTTAGGAATCAGAGCTGAATCTGAGGCTGGATTTGGAAAATTGGGGCCTCCGAGCACTCCTCGAGGTGGATTTTGGGGAATCAAGGTTCCTCCAATGACTTTTTGGGGTCAATTTTGGGGAAAAAAGGTTAATCCAACACCTTTTTGGGGTGGATTTTTGGGAACTGAGGTTCCTCCAATGACTTCTTGGGGTGGATTTTGGGGAAAAAGGTTAAACCAACTTCTTTTTGGGGTGGATTTTGGGAACCGAGGTTCCTCCAATGACTTTTTGGGGTGGATTTTTGGGAATTAAGGTTCCCCAACCACCCCTCAAGGTGGATTTTGGGACCCAAGGACCCTCCGATGACTTTTTGGGGTGGATTTTGGGGAAAAAAGGTCAATCCAACACCTTTTTGGGGTGGATTTTGGGAACTGAGGTTCCTCGAATGACTTTTTGGGGTGGATTTTGGGGAAAATAGGTTAATCCAACACCTTTTTGGGGTGGATTTTGGGAACTGAGGTTCCTCCGATGACTTTTTGGGGTGGATTTTGGGGAAAAAAGGTTAATCCAACTTCTTTTTGGGGTGGATTTTTGGGAACTGAGGTTCCTCCAACTTCTTTTTGGGGTCAATTTTGGGGAAAAAGGTTAATCCAACACCTTTTTGGGGTGGATTTTTGGGAACTGAGGTTCCTCCAATGACTTCTTGGGGTCAATTTTGGGGAAAAAAGGTTAATCTAACTTCTTTTTGGGGTGGATTTTTGGGAACTGAGGTTCCTCCAATGACTTTTTGGGGTGGATTTTTGGGAATTGAGGTTCCCCAACCACCCCTCAAGGTGGATTTTGGGACCCAAGGACCCTCCGATGACTTTTTGGGGTGGATTTTGGGGAAAAAAGGTCAATCCAACACCTTTTTGGGGTGGATTTTTGGGAACCGAGGTTCCTCCGGCGACATTTTGGGGCGGATTTCGGGGACCCGAGGACCCTCCAGCCCCCCCCCCCACCCGAGCCAAATTTTTGGGGGGGTCCCCACCTACCCTTGACGGCCACCTCCAAGCCCGGGCTGGGGGGCGACGCCAACCACGTTCCCCCCACCTCCTCCTCGACCCCGCAGCTGAAGGTCCCCCCGAAACCCTTGGGGGTCTCCGGGATCAGGAGCTCCGAGGACCCCCCCGGGGGGGTCCCGGGGGGGGTTTTGGGGTCCGGGGGGCTCCTGGGGATCTCGATCCCGTTCCTATAGAAGCGAAACCGGAGCCCGGGGGCGGCCCCGGGTGCAAGGCAGGTGAGTCGCAGGGGGTCGCCCTCGCTCAGCTCGGTGAAGGGGGGCTCCACGTCCAGGCGGGGGGCCGGGGGGGGCTCTGAAAATGAGAAAAAACGGGGAAAAAGGGTTAAAAATTAAGGCGGGGGGAGCTGGAATGAAAATTGGGAGGAAAAACGGCGATTTCGGGGTCGGGCGGAACGTCTTGATGGATCCCAAAATGGAATTGAGGATGGTGAAGTTGGGTTTGGAACAGCCCGCCATTGAATTTGGGGAGGAAAATGGCAATTTTAGGTCAGGAGGAACGTCTCGATGGACCTCAAAATGGAATTGAAGATGGAAAATTTGGGTTTGGGACATCCCAGAGTTAAATTTGAGGACAAAAATGCCAATTTAAGGTGAAGAGAAATGTCTTGATGGACCCCAAAATGGAATTGAGGATGGAAAATTTGGGTTTGAATCATCAAGAATTCAATTTGAGGGGGAAAATGGCAATTTTAGGTCAGGAGAAACATCTCGATGGACCCCAAAATGGAATTGAGGATGGAGAAGTTGGGTTTGGAACAGCCCGCCATTGAATTTGGGGAGGAAAATGGCAATTTTAGGTCAGGAGGAACGTCTTGATGGACCTCAACATGGAATTGAAGATGGAAATTTTGGGTTTAAAACTTCAAGAATTAAATTTGAGGAGGAAAATGGCAATTTAAGGTCAGGAGGAACGTCTTGATGGACCCCAAAATGGAATTGAAGATGGAAAATTTGGGTTTGGGACATCCCAGGATTAAATTTGAGGAGGAAAATGGCAATTTAAGGTCAGGAGGAACGTCTTGATGGACCTCAACATGGAATTGAAGATGGAAAATTTGGGTTTAAAACATCAATAATTAAATTTGAGGAGGAAAATGGCAATTTAAGGTTAGGAGAAACATCTCGATGGACCTCAACATGGAACTGAGGATGGGCAAAACCTCTTAAAAACATCAATTTTGGGCCAAAAAGTCCATCACTTGACGACTGGGGCAGCTGGATGAAGACCGCCCCGCGACATCACACCCCACCGTTAGCCGCGCTCCCCCCCACGCCCCAAAAAGCCAGGATTTGACCCCAAAACCCCTCCTTACCCTTGACGAAGACCTCCAGGGCCTCGCTGGGGACGGAGAGGATCCAACGGCCTTGGACGCGCTCTTCGTAGGCGCAGCTGAAGTTCCCGCTGTGGTTTCGGCCGCCGGGGGCCACCAGGAGCCCGATTTGGTGGCCCCCCATGGCCACCTCCACCCCCTCGGGGGCCTTGGACGGGCCCTTGAAGAAGTGGAAGCGCGGCCGCACCGCGCGCGCCGGGGCCGTGCAGAGGAAGAGGAGGGGGGAGCCTTCGCCCACCACCCGCGACGTCGCGTTGAGGGCCAGCGTCGGGGCAGGGGGAGGGTCTGCGGGCCAAAAATTTGGGGAAAAAACATCAAGATTTGGTCCCAAATTCGTTTTTTAACCCGATTTGGGGTTTTAGGGTTTTTTTTGGGGGAAAAATGGGGGTTTGGGGTGCGGAATGCGGTTTGGGGAGGAAAAGGGTGATTTAAGGAAAAGGAGGAATGTCTTGGTGGACCTCAACGGGGAATTGAGGATGGAAAATTTGGGTTTAAAACTTCAAGAATTAAATTTGAAGAGGAAAATGGCAATTTTAGGTAAGGAGGAACGTCTTGATGGACCTCAACATGGAATTGAAGATGGGAAATTTGGGTTTGAATCATCAAGAATTAAATTTGAGGAGGAAAATGGCAATTTAAGGTGAAGAGAAACATCTTGATGGACCCCAAAATGGAACTGAAGATGGAAAATTTGGGTTTAAAACTTCAAGAATTAAATTTGGGGAGGAAAATGGCAATTTAAGGTCAGGAGGAACGTCTTGATGGACCCCAAAATGGAATTGAAGATGGGAAATTTGGGTTTGGGACGTCCCAGAATTGAATTTGGGAAGAAAATGGCAATTTAAGGTCAGGAGGAACGTCTTGATGGACCCCAAAATGGAAGTAAAGATGGAAATTTTGGGTTTGGGATACCCCAGAATTCAATTTGAGAACAAAAATGGCAATTTGAGGTCAGGAGGAACGTCTTGATGGACGTCAACGTGAAATTTAGGTTGAAAAATTTGGGTTTGGGACATCCCAAAATTAAATTTGGGAAGAAAATGCTAATTTAAGGAAAAGGAGAAATGTCTTGGTAGACCTCAACATGAAAGTAAAGATGGAAAATTTGGGTTTGGATCGTCCCAAAATTGAATTTGAGGAGGAAAATGGCAATTTAAGGTTATGAGGAACATATTTATGGACCTCAACGTGGAATTTAGGTTGGAAAATTTGGGTTTTGAACATCCCACGGTCAAATTTGAGGAGGAAAATGGCAATTTGAGGTGAGGAGGAACGTCTTGATGGACCTCAACATGAAATTAAAGATGGGAAATTTGGGTTTGGGACATCCCAGAATTCAATTTGAGGAGGAAAATGGCAATTTAAGGTCAGGAGGAACGTCTTGATGGAGCCAAAAATGGAATTGAAGATGGAAATTTTGGGTTTGGGATATCCCAGAATCAAATTTGAGGAGGAAAATGGCAATTTGAGATTAGAAAAACCATCATTATGGACCTCAACATGAAATTAAAGACGGAAATCTTGGGTTTGGGACATCCCATGGTCAAATTTGGGGAGGAAAATGGCAATTTGAGATTAGAAAAACCATCATTATGGACCTCAACACTAAATTTAAGGAGAAAAATGGCAATTTAAGGTTAGGAGAAACATCCTGATGTACCCCAACGTGGAATTAAAGACGGAAATCTTGGGTTTGGAGCATCCCAGAGTTAAATTTGGGGAGGAAAATGGCAATTTGAGATTAGAAAAACCATCATTATGGACCTCAACATGAAATTAAAGACGGAAATCTTGGGTTTGGGACATCCCATGGTCCAATTTGGGGAGGAAAATGGCAATTTAAGGTTAGAAGAAACATCATTATGAACCTCAACATGAAATTAAAGATGGAAAACTTGGGTTTGGGACATCCCACGGTCAAATTTGGGGAGGAAAATGGCAATTTAAGGTTATGGGGAGCATCCCTATGAACCTCAACGCTAAATTTAAGGAGGAAAATGCCAATTTAAGGTTATGAGGAACATCATTATGGACCTCAACGTGGAATTTAGGTTGGAAAACTTGGGTTTGGAGCATCCCATGGTCAAATTTGGGGAGGAAAATGGCAATTTAAGGTTATGAGGAACATCTTGATGGACCTCAACATGAAATTAAAGATGGAAAACTTGGGTTTCAACATCTCGGAATTAAATTTGAGGAGGAAAATGGCAATTTGAGGTTAGAAAAACCATCATTATGGACCTCAACATGAAATTAAAGACGGAAATCTTGGGTTTGGGACATCCCATGGTCAAATTTGAGGAGGAAAATGGCAATTTAAGGTTAGAAGAAACATCATTATGAACCTCAACATGGAATTGAAGATGGAAAATTTGGGTTTCAACATCCCAGAATTAAATTTGAGGAGGAAAATGGCAATTTAAGGTTAGAAGAAACATCATTATGAACCTCAACGCTAAATTTAAGGAGGAAAATGGCAATTTAAGGTTAGGAGGAACATCATTATGGACCTCAACGTGGAATTAAAGACGGAAATCTTGGGTTTGGAGCATCCCGCGGTCAAATTTGGGGAGGAAAATGGCAATTTGAGATTAGAAAAACCATCATTATGGACCTCAACATGGAATTGAAGACGGAAAACTTTGGTTTGGGACATCCCACGGTCAAATTTGGGGAGGAAAATGGCAATTTAAGGTTAGAAGAAACATCATTATGGACCTCAACACTAAATTTGAGGAGGAAAATGGCAATTTAAGGTTATGAGGAACATCATTATGGACCCCAACATGGAATTAAAGACGGAAAACTTGGGTTTGGATCATCCCATGGTCAAATTTGAGGAGGAAAATGGCAATTTAAGGTTATGAGGAACATCCTGATGGACCTCAACATGAAAGTAAAGACGGAAAACTTGGGTTTGGAGCATCCCGCGGTCAAATTTGGGGAGGAAAATGGCAATTTGAGATTAGAAAAACCATCATTATGGACCTCAACATGAAATTAAAGATGGAAAACTTGGTTTTTGGGCATCCCAGCATGAAATTTGAGGAGGAAAATGCCAATTTAAGGTTATGGGGAGCATCCCTATGAACCTCAACGCTAAATTTAAGGAGGAAAATGCCAATTTAAGGTTATGAGGAACATCGTTATGGACCTCAACGTGGAATTTAGGTTGGAAAACTTGGGTTTGGAGCATCCCATGGTCAAATTTGGGGAGGAAAATGGCAATTTAAGGTTATGAGGAACATCTTGATGGACCTCAACATGAAATTAAAGATGGAAAACTTGGGTTTCAACATCTCGGAATTAAATTTGAGGAGGAAAATGGCAATTTGAGGTTAGAAAAACCATCATTATGGACCTCAACATGAAATTAAAGACGGAAATCTTGGGTTTGGGACATCCCACGGTCAAATTTGAGGAGGAAAATGGCAATTTAAGGTTAGGAGGAACATCATTATGGACCTCAACATGAAATTAAAGATGGAAAACTTGGTTTTTGGGCATCCCAGCATGAAATTTGAGGAGGAAAACGCCAGTTTGAAGCCCACCTCTGACATTGATGTTCACAGCTCTGCTCTCCCGCGAGCGCGTGGGCCGGCGGTAGCGGTCGAGGACGGTGTAGGTACAGGTGTGGGGCCCCCCGTCCTTGGGGCCGGTGACGTTGTAGGTGTAGGTGTAGGTCCTCCAGGAGCTCCTGACGTCCAGCCAGCTCCCAGTCCGGGAGAACTGGAAGCCCTGGACCTTACTGGTGGACCTGGGGGCCGCGCAGCGGATGGAGACGGTGTCCCCGATGAGGTACTCGGCCTTCTCCGGCGTCACCGTGATGTTGGGAGGAGGAGGAAGGGCTGGAGGAGAAGGGGTTGTTTTGGGGAGAAAATCGAGGAAAGTGGGGCCCGCCTGGCGCCGACCCAAAATTCGGGGTTTTTTGGCCGCCACGGGGGCGTCGCGGAGGCGGATTTGGGTTTTTTTGGCAAAAATGGAGGTGTCTTGGAAGCAAGTTTGGGCTTTTTGGGCACGATGGAAGCGTCTCAGAACCAAATTTGGTTTTTTTCGCAAAAATGGAGGCACCTCAGAACTAAATTTGGGATTTTTTTGCAACAATGGAGGCATCTCGGAACCAAATTTGGGCTTTTTTTGCAAAAATGGAGGGACCTCAGAAACAAATTTGGGATTTTTGGTCACGATGGGGGTGTCTCAGAACCAAATTTGGGCTTTTTGGCAATGATGGAAGTATCTTGGAACCAAATTTGGGATTTTTTTGCAAAAATAGAGGTATCTTGGAAGCAAATTTGGGCTTTTTGGCCATGATGAAAGCATCTTGGAACCAAATTTGGGCTTTTTTGCAAAAATGGAGGCATCTCGGAACCAAATTTGGGCTTTTTTGCAAAACTGGAGGTACCTCAGAACCAAATTTGGGCTTTTTGGCCATGATGGAGGCATCTCGGAACCAAATTTGGGATATTTTTTGCAAAAATGGAGGTACCTCAGAACCAAATTTGGGCTTTTTAGCCATGATGGGGGTGTCTCAGAACCAAATTTGGGCTTTTTTGCAAAAATGGAGGCATCTTGGAACCAAATTTGTTTTTTTTTGCAAAACTGGAGGTACCTCAGAACCAAATTTGGGCTTTTTGGCAATGATGGAAGTATCTTGGAACCAAATTTGGGCTTTTTTTGCAAAAATTGATGTATCTCAGAACCAAATTTGGGCTTTTTGGCCACAATGGAGGGATCTCAGAACCAAAATTGGGATTTTTTTGCAAAAATAGAGGTATCTCGGAACCAAATTTGTTTTTTTTTTTTTTTCGCAAAAATTGAGGTACCTCAGAACCAAATTTGGGCTTTTTGGCCACGATGGAAGCATCTCGGAACCAAATTTGGGATTTTTTTGCAAAAATAGAGGTATCTCGGAACTAAATTTGGGCTTTTTGGCCACGATGGAGGGATCTCAGAATCAAATTTGGGCTTTTTCGCAAAAATGGAGGAACCTCAGAACCAAATTTGGGCTTTTTAGCCACAATGGGGGTGTCTCAGAGCCAAATTTGGGATTTTGTTTTGCAAAATTAGAGGTATCTCAGAACCAAATTTGGGCTTTTTGGGGGAGAAAATCAAGGAAGATGGGGCCCGCCTGGCGCCGACCCAAAATTTGGGTTTTTTTGGCCGCAACAAGGGGCGTCGTGGAGGCGAATTTGGGGTTTTTTGGCAAAAATGGAGGTGTCTTGGAAGCAAGTTTGGGCTTTTTGGGCACGATGGAAGCGTCTCGGAACCAAATTTGGGATTTTTTTGCAAAAATGGAGGCATCTCAGAACCAAATTTGGGATTTTTTTGCAACAATGGAGGCATCTCGGAACCAAATTTGGGCTTTTTTTGCAAAAATGGAGGGACCTCAGAAACAAATTTGGGATTTTTGGTCACGATGGGGGTGTCTCAGAACCAAATTTGGGCTTTTTGGCCATGATGAAAGCGTCTCGGAACCAAATTTGGGATTTTTTTGCAAAAATGGAGGCACCTCAGAACCAAATTTGGGATTTTTTTGCAAAAATGGAGGCATCTCGGAACCAAATTTGGGCTTTTTTTGCAAAAATGGAGGGACCTCAGAAACAAATTTGGGATTTTTGGTCACGATGGGGGTGTCTCAGAACCAAATTTGGGCTTTTTGGCAATGATGGAAGTATCTTGGAACCAAATTTGGGATTTTTTTGCAAAAATAGAGGTATCTTGGAAGCAAATTTGGGCTTTTTGGCCACAATGGAGGTATCTCAGAATCAAATTTGGGCTTTTTCGCAAAAATGGAGGAACCTCAGAACCAAATTTGGGCTTTTTAGCCACGATGGGGGTGTCTCAGAGCCAAATTTGGGATTTTTTTTTGCAAAATTAGAGGTATCTCAGAACCAAATTTGGGCTTTTTGGGGGAGAAAATCAAGGAAGATGGGGCCCGCCTGGCGCCGACCCAAAATTTGGGGTTTTTTGGCCGCCACGGGGGCGTCGCGGAGGCGGATTTGGGATTTTTTGGCAAAAATGGAGGTGTCTTGGAAGCAAATTTGTTTTTTTTGGCCATGATGGAGGCACCTCGGAACCAAATTTGGGTTTTTTTTGCAAAAATGGAGGTACCTCAGAACTAAATTTGGGATTTTTTTGCAACAATGGAGGCATCTCGGAACCAAATTTGGGCTTTTTTTGCAAAAATGGAGGGACCTCAGAAACAAATTTGGGATTTTTGGTCACGATGGGGGTGTCTCAGAACCAAATTTGGGCTTTTTGTCAATGATGGAAGTATCTTGGAACCAAATTTGGGATTTTTTTGCAAAAATAGAGGTATCTTGGAAGCAAATTTGGGCTTTTTGGCCATGATGAAAGCATCTTGGAACCAAATTTGGGCTTTTTTGCAAAAATGGAGGCATCTCGGAACCAAATTTGGGCTTTTTTGCAAAACTGGAGGTACCTCAGAACCAAATTTGGGCTTTTTGGCCATGATGGAGGCATCTCGGAACCAAATTTGGGATTTTTTTTCAAAAATTGATGTATCTCAGAACCAAATTTGGGCTTTTTAGCCACGATGGGGGTGTCTCAGAACCAAATTTGGGCTTTTTTGCAAAAATGGAGGCATCTTGGAACCAAATTTGTTTTTTTTTTGCAAAACTGGAGGTACCTCAGAACCAAATTTGGGCTTTTTGGCAATGATGGAAGTATCTTGGAACCAAATTTGGGATTTTTTTGCAAAAATAGAGGTATCTTGGAAGCAAATTTGGGCTTTTTGGCCACGATGGAGGGATCTCAGAACCAAAATTGGGATTTTTTTGCAAAAATGGAGGTACCTTGGAACTAAATTTGTTTTTTTTGGACTCAATGGAGGCATCTCGGAACCAAATTTGGTCTTTTTTTGCAAAACTTGATGTATCTCAGAACCAAATTTGGGCTTTTTAGCCACAATGGAGGCATCTCGGAACCAAATTTGGGCTTTTTTTTGCAAAAATGGAGGGACCTCAGAACCAAATTTGGGCTTTTTGGCAATGATGGAAGTATCTTGGAACCAAATTTGGGATTTTTTTGCAAAAATAGAGGTATCTTGGAAGCAAATTTGGGCTTTTTGGCCACAATGGAGGTATCTCAGAATCAAATTTGGGCTTTTTCGCAAAAATGGAGGAACCTCAGAACCAAATTTGGGCTTTTTAGCCACAATGGGGGTGTCTCAGAGCCAAATTTGGGATTTTGTTTTGCAAAATTAGAGGTATCTCAGAACCAAATTTGGGCTTTTTGGGGGAGAAAATCAAGGAAGATGGGGCCCGCCTGGCGCCGACCCAAAATTTGGGTTTTTTTGGCCGCAACAAGGGGCGTCGTGGAGGCGAATTTGGGGTTTTTTGGCAAAAATGGAGGTGTCTTGGAAGCAAGTTTGGGCTTTTTGGGCACGATGGAAGCGTCTCGGAACCAAATTTGGGATTTTTTTGCAAAAATGGAGGCATCTCAGAACCAAATTTGGGATTTTTTTGCAACAATGGAGGCATCTCGGAACCAAATTTGGGCTTTTTTTGCAAAAATGGAGGGACCTCAGAAACAAATTTGGGATTTTTGGTCACGATGGGGGTGTCTCAGAGCCAAATTTGGGATTTTGTTTTGCAAAATTAGAGGTATCTCAGAACCAAATTTGGGCTTTTTGGGGGAGAAAATCAAGGAAGATGGGGCCCGCCTGGCGCCGACCCAAAATTTGGGGTTTTTTGGCCGCCACGGGGGCGTCGCGGAGGCGAATTTGGGGTTTTTTGGCAAAAATGGAGGTGTCTTGGAAGCAAGTTTGGGCTTTTTGGGCACGATGGAAGCGTCTCGGAACCAAATTTGGTATTTTTTTGCAAAAATAGAGGTATCCTGGAACCAAATTTGGGCTTTTTGGCCATGATGGAGGTATCTTGGAACTGAATTTGGGCTTTTTTTGCAAAAAAGGAGGAACCTCAGAACCAAATTTGGGCTTTTTAGCCACGATGGGGGTGTCTCAGAGCCAAATTTGGGATTTTTTTTTGCAAAATTAGAGGTATCTCAGAACCAAATTTGGGCTTTTTGGGGGAGAAAATCAAGGAAGATGGGGCCCGCCTGGCGCCGACCCCAAATTTGGGTTTTTTTCGGCCGCCACGGGGGCGTCGCGGAGGCGAATTTGTTTTTTTTTGGCAAAAATGGAGGTGTCTTGGAAGCAAATTTGGGTTTTTTGGCCATGATGGAGGCACCTCGGAACCAAATTTGTTTTTTTTTCGCAAAAATGGAGGTACCTCAGAACTAAATTTGGGATTTTTTTTGCAAAAATAGAGGTATCTTGGAAGCAAATTTGGGCTTTTTGGCCACAATGGAGGTACCTCAGAACCAAATTTGGGCTTTTTGGGGGAGAAAATCAAGGAAGATGGGGCCCGCCTGGCGCCGACCCAAAATTTGGGTTTTTTTGGCCGCCACGGGGGCGTCGCGGAGGCGGATTTGGGGTTTTTTGGCAAAAATGGAGGTGTCTTGGAAGCAAATTTGGGTTTTTTGGCCATGATGGAGGCACCTCGGAACCAAATTTGGGTTTTTTTCGCAAAAATGGAGGTACCTCAGAACTAAATTTGGGATTTTTTTGCAACAATGGAGGCGTCTCGGAACCAAATTTGGGCTTTTTTTGCAAAAATGGAGGGACCTCAGAAACAAATTTGGGATTTTTGGTCACGATGGGGGTGTCTCAGAACCAAATTTGGGCTTTTTGGCAATGATGGAAGTATCTTGGAACCAAATTTGGGATTTTTTTGCAAAAATGGAGGTATCTTGGAACCAAATTTGGGCTTTTTGGCCACGATGGAAGCATCTCGGAACCAAATTTGGGCTTTTTTTTGCAAAAATGGAGGAACCTCAGAACTAAATTTGGGCTTTTTAGCCACGGTGGAGGGATCTCGGAACTAAATTTGGGATTTTTTTGCAAAAATGGAGGTACCTTGGAACTAAATTTGTTTTCTTTGGACTCAATGGAAGCATCTCAGAACCAAATTTGGGCTTTTTGGCTATGATGGGGGCATCTCAGAACCAAATTTGGGATTTTTTTGCAAAAATAGAGGTATCTTGGAACCAAATTTGGACTTTTTTTTCCAAAATGGAGGTACCTCAGAACCAAATTTGGGCTTTTTGGCCACGATGGAAGCATCTCGGAACCAAATTTGGGATTTTTCGCAAAAATGGAGGTACCTCAGAACTAAATTTGGGATTTTTTTGCAAAAATGGAGGCATCTTGGAACCAAATTTGGGATTTTTTGCAAAACTGGAGGTACCTCAGAACCAAATTTGGGATTTTTGGCAACGGTGGAAGTATCTCGGAACCAAATTTGGGATTTTTTTGCAAAAATAGAGGTATCTCGGAACTAAATTTGGGCTTTTTGGCCACGATGGAGGGATCTCAGAACCAAAATTGGGATTTTTTTGCAAAAATGGAGGTACCTTGGAACTAAATTTGGGTTTTTTGGACTCAATGGAGGCATCTCGGAACCAAATTTGGTCTTTTTTTGCAAAACTTGATGTATCTCAGAACCAAATTTGGGCTTTTTAGCCACAATGGAGGCATCTCAGAACCAAATTTGGGATTTTTTTTCAAAAATAGAGGTATCTTGGAACCAAATTTGGGCTTTTTTGCAAAACTGGAGGTACCTCAGAACCAAGTAGAACCAAATTTGGGCTTTTTGGCCACAATTTTCGTTGTTTTGGTGCTGAGGTGAAAAAGAGGAAGGTGGGACCGCAGTGGCTTTAGTGCCGAGACGCGTGAGGTTTTGGGGTAAAAATGGGGAAATTTGGGTCCGAATGGGTCGCCCGTCCCCAAAATTTTTACCTGTTGGTAACCCCTGGAGGAGGATTATCGGGAGGAAAGCTGGAAGAAAAGGGAAAAAACGTCAATAAGGGGAAGGGGAGGGTGCTAAAAAGAGGTGAAAAAAGAGGAAAAATGGGAAAAATGCGTGGAAATGGTGATTTATTGACATGGAGGAAAGGAAAAAGGATTGAGAGGAAAAAGAAAATGGGAAAGAAGGGAAAATAGAAAAAGGAGAAAAGAAAAAGGGAAAAATAGGGGAAAAGAAAAGAAAAGGGGGAAAAAAAGGGAAAAACAAAAAAAAAAAAAAAGAAAGAGAAAAGAAAGGAAAACCTCAAAAATGGGAAATTAAAAGTTTGGGCGGTGCCAAAAGCAACAGAAATGAAAGAAAAAAGTCAGCGCCCTGATGGGAAATGTAGGGGAGAGGTGGAAGAAATGGGGGAAAATGTGACGAGATTGGGAAAAAAGATAAAGAAATGGGGGAAAATGGGATGAGATTGGGAAAAAGATAAAGAAATGGGGGAAAATGGGATGAGATTGGGAAAAAAGATTAAGAAATGGGGAATAAATGGGATGAGATTGGGGAAAAATATAAAGAAATGGGGAAAAAATGGGATGAGATTGGGGAAAAATATAAAGAAATGGGGAAAAACAGGTAGAAATGGGGGAAAAGCAGTTGGAGGTGGGGAAAAAAACAAGGAAATGGGGAAAAATGGGTAGAGGTGGGGAAAAATTGGTAGAAATGGGGAAAAAAGGGGTAGAGGTGGGGAAAAAATGGTAGAAATGGGGAAAAAAACAAAGAAAAGGGGAAAAATGGGTAGAGGTGGGGAAAAAAAATAAATGGGGACAAAGCAGGTGGGGAAAAACATAAAGAAATGGGGAAAAAACAAAGAAATGGGGAAAAAAAAACAGAGAAATGGGGAAAAAACACCCAAAGAAATGGGGAAAAAACAAAGAAATTGGGGAAAAGACAAAGAAATGGGGAAAAAAAAAAACAACAAAGAAATGGGGACAAAACAAAGAAATGGGGAAAAAAACAAGGAAATGGGGAAAAAAAACAAGTAGAGGTGGGGAAAAAATCAAAGAAATTGGGAAAAAAGACGTAGAAGTAGGAAAAAAGATGTAGAAGTAGGAAAAAAGACGGGGGGGTGGGGAAAAAAGATGTAGAAATAGGAAAAAAGACGTAGAGATTGGGGAAAAAATGCAAAGAAATGGGAAAAACACGTAGAGATTGGGGAAAAAATGCAAAGAAATGGGAAAAAAACACGTAGAGATTGGGGAAAAAATGCAAAGAAATGGGAAAAAAACACGTAGAGATTGGGGAAAAATGCAAAGAAATGGGAAAAAAACACGTAGAGATTGGGGAAAAAATGCAAAGAAATGGGAAAAACACGTAGAGATTGGGGAAAAAAACAAAGAAATGGGAAAAACACGTAGAGATTGGGGAAAAATGCAAAGAAATGGGAAAAAACACGTAGAGATTGGGGAAAAATGCAAAGAAATGGGAAAAACACGTAGAGATTGGGGAAAAATGCAAAGAAATGGGAAAAAACACGTAGAGATTGGGGAAAAATGCAAAGAAATGGGAAAAACACGTAGAGATTGGGGAAAAATGCAAAGAAATGGGAAAAAAACACATAGAGATTGGGGAAAAATGCAAAGAAATGGGAAAAACACGTAGAGATTGGGGAAAAATGCAAAGAAATGGGAAAAAACACGTAGAGATTGGGGAAAAATGCAAAGAAATGGGAAAAACACGTAGAGATTGGGGAAAAAATGCAAAGAAATGGGAAAAACACGTAGAGATTGGGGAAAAATGCAAAGAAATGGGAAAAACACGTAGAGATTGGGGAAAAATGCAAAGAAATGGGAAAAAAACACGTAGAGATTGGGGAAAAAATGCAAAGAAATGGGAAAAACACGTAGAGATTGGGGAAAAAATGCAAAGAAATGGGAAAAAACACGTAGAGATTGGGGAAAAAATGCAAAGAAATGGGAAAAACACGTAGAGATTGGGGAAAAATGCAAAGAAATGGGAAAAAACACGTAGAGATTGGGGAAAAAATGCAAAGAAATGGGAAAAAACACGTAGAGATTGGGGAAAAAATGCAAAGAAATGGGAAAAACACGTAGAGATTGGGGAAAAATGCAAAGAAATGGGAAAAAACACGTAGAGATTGGGGAAAAAATGCAAAGAAATGGGAAAAAAAGGGGAAGAGGCCGAGGAGCGAGGGAGAAGTTGGCGTAGAAAAGACGGAAAAAGGGGAGGAGGAAAAAACGGGCATGGGAATGGGGGAAAAAAGGGAGGAATTGGGAAAAAGGGGAGGATGAGGAGTGGGAAAAGGAGGAAGAGGAGGAGGAGGAGGAGGAGGAGGGGAGGAAGGCTCACCCAGCAGGGGGATGAGGTGGAGGAGCCCCATGGCGCGCCCTCCTCTTGCCCTCGCTGCCGGGACGGGAACATCTCCTTCCCCCTCCGCATCCGCCACGTCAGCCCCCAGTTGCTGGGGAACAAAAACGTCAGAAAAGTCCCAAAAAATCAAAAAAAAAAATCATAAAAAAAAAAATTAAAAAAAAAATAAAAAAAAAACGAAAATTGCGACATTTTCCCTTGGCGCGCCGTCAAGAGCCAACGCGGCGTTGAGCAATTCGGCGGGTTCCGCCCCAAAAAGTGCCCGCCGGAGGTGGCTTTGCGGCGGGCGGCCTCTTCCCCCTTGGGGAAATGGGGTGAAAAACCTGCTTTTTGGGGTTGTTTCGGGGCGGGGGCGGTGGTTTTTGGGGCGGCGGGGATCTCCGCGCCGCGTTGCGCCGAAGAAGGGGCTCCAGTCAACGCGTTGACCATGGGGGGGTCGCCACTTCGTTTTGAGGCTTTTTAGAGGTTTTTGGCGACTTTCGTAGCCCCGAAAAAAAAAAAAACCAAAGCGGCGGGGAAGACCAGAAATAACCCTGAATCGGTGATTTTGCTGATGCGTTTTGGGGGAAATTGAGGCAGTTTTGGTTCCCGATTTGCGAGGAAACCTCAGCGGCGACCCCGAAGTTCCTCTTCGCCGGCCCGCCCTCGGCTTCCTCGTTTTGGGTGAAATCGTGACTCATCCTGCCCAAAAAAAGCGGCTTTTTGGGCAATTAATTAATTATTTTAGGTGATTATCCAAAAAGAGCCAAAATTGGAAAATCTGGAGGACCCTCGGGGCCGAGATCGGGGCCGTGATGGGTTTTTACCCTTTTTTTTGCGGGGTTTTGCCGATTTGTTTGTTTTTTATGGTGATTTTTGGAGCAGGGATCGGGGTGGTTGTGGGATCGGTGGGGGGCGAAAATGTTCAGATCGGTGGATTTGACACAAAAATGTGTGTTTAGCAGGGGGATTGAACAAAAATGTCAATTAACAAAAATGTGAATTGAACAAAAATGTGAATTAACAAAAATGTCAATTAACAAAAATGTGAATTGAACAAAAATGTGAATTAACAAAAATGTCAATTAACAAAAATGTCAATTAACAAAAATGTGAAGTTAACAAAAATTGTGATTAACACAATTGGGATTTTAACAAAAATCTACGTTTAACACAAATGCGTGTTTGAAGATGTGAATTTACCAGAAACGTGAATTTATCAAAAAAGTGAATTTCTCAATAATGCAAATTTACCAGAAACGTGAATTTCTCAGAAATGGGAATTGAACAAAAACGAGTAACAGAAAAGTGAATTTAACAGAAACATGAATTTTACAGAAAAACGAATTTAAAAGAAACTGGAATTTACACAAAAATGACTTGAACAAAAACGTGGATTTAACAAAAACACGAATTTAACCCAAATTTCTATTTTTATCTGCTTTCAGGAACAGGAACCGGCTCTGATTGGACCCGAAGACGGGCACCGCGTGCGCCAACCACAAAATTTAATTTTTTTACTAATTTTTGGCGGATTTAAGGTTTGAAGCACGAGGCCCTGTTGCCTTTTCGGGAGAATTTTTGCGTATTTGGGGCAAATTGGGCTGGAAAACGTCTTTTTGAGGAGCGTCGGGGCCGTGTTTCGGACGCGCTCGTCCCTTGCGGTGTCCCGGTAGGTTTGGGGTGGAAAAGTGGGAAATCAGCCCAAAATAAGACCTCTGGGGGTCTTTGAGGAGGTTTGGGAGAAGTCGTGGTCATGGTCATGGTCAACCCCAAAAATCAGTAGAAAAAGGGCAAAAATCCCCTCGAAACCTCAAAAATTGATAGAAAAAGGGCAAAATTCCCATTTTCAAACCCCAAAAATCAATAGAAAAAGGGCAAAATTTTCCTTCAAACGCCAAAAATCGATAGAAAAAGGGAAAAAATTCCCTCCAAATAAAAATCAGTAGAAAAAGGGCAAAATTCCCATTTTTAACCCCAAAAAATCAGCAGAAAAAGGGCAAAATTCCCATTTTCAACCCCAAAAAATCAGTAGAAAAAGGGCAAAATTCCCATTTTTAACCCCCAAAAATCAGTAGAAAAAGGGCAAAATTCCCATTTTCAACCCCAAAAAATCAGCAGAAAAAGGGCAAAATTCCCATTTTCAACCCCAAAAATTGATAGAAAAAGGGCAAAATTCCCATTTTCAACCCCAAAAAATCAGTAGAAAAAGGGCAAAATTCCCATTTTTAACCCCCAAAAATCAGTAGAAAAAGGGCAAAATTCCCATTTTCAACCCCCAAAAATCAGTAGAAAAAGGGCAAAATTCCCATTTTCAACCCCAAAAAATCAGTAGAAAAAGGGCAAAATTCCCATTTTCAACCCCCAAAAATCAGTAGAAAAAGGGCAAAATTCCCATTTTCAACCCCTCAAAATGAGTAGAAATAGGACAAAATTCCCCTTAAACCCCCCCAAAAATCAGTAGGAAAAGGGCAAAATTCCCATTTTTAACCCCAAAAAATCAGTAGAAAAAGGGCAAAATTCCCATTTTTAACCCCAAAAAATCAGCAGAAAAAGGGCAAAATTCCCCTTTAGGCCCCCAAAATTGGTAGAAAAAGGGCAAAATCCCCTTTCAGCCCCACAAAATAAGTAGAAAAATGGTAAAATCCCCCTCCAACCCCCCAAAATAATAGGAAAAGGGCAAAAATCCTAAATTTCAGGAGGCTAACGCTTTTTTTCTTTAAATCCTTTAGGTTTTGGGGTCTTGACCGCGCCGGGCGGACGAAGGAACGAAGCCTTTTTTTTTGGGGCAATATTTGTCGTTTTGAAGTATTTGGAGCTAATATTTGTAATTTTGGGATATTTTACCATTTTGGATGATTTTTATGTTTAAATATTTGTAATTTTGGGGTATTTTACCACTTTGAGATGATTTTTAGTTTTAAATATTTGTAATTTTGGGATATTTTACCATTTTAGATGATTTTTATGTTTAAATATTTGTAATTTTGGGATATTTTACCATTTTAGAGGATTTTTATGTTAAAATATTTGTAATTTTGGGGTATTTTACCATTTTAGATGATTTTTATGTTTAAATATTTGTAATTTTGGGATATTTTACCATTTTAGATGATTTTTATGTTTAAATATTTGTAATTTTGGGGTATTTTACCATTTTGAGATGATTTTTAGTTTTAAATATTTGTAATTTTGGGATATTTTACCATTTTAGAGGATTTTTATGTTTAAATATTTGTAATTTTGGGATATTTTACCATTTTAGATGATTTTTATGTTTAAATATTTGTAATTTTGGGGTATTTTACCATTTTGAGATGATTTTTAGTTTTAAATATTTGTAATTTTGGGGTATTTTTACCATTTTAGATGATTTTTAGTTTTAAATATTTGTAATTTTGGGGTATTTTACCATTTTAGAGGATTTTTATGTTAAAATATTTGTAATTTTGGGATATTTTACCATTTTAGATGATTTTTATGTTAAAATATTTGTAATTTTGGGGTATTTTACCATTTTAGATGATTTATAGTTTTAAATATTTGTAATTTTGGGGTATTTTACCACTTTGAGATGATTTTTAGTTTTAAATATTTGTAATTTTGGGGTATTTTACCACTTTGAGATGATTTTTATGTTTAAATATTTGTAATTTTGGGGTATTTTACCATTTTAGATGATTTTTAGTTTTAAATATTTGTAATTTTGGGATATTTTACCATTTTAGAGGATTTTTATGTTTAAATATTTGTAATTTTGGGGTATTTTTACCATTTTGAGATGATTTTTAGTTTTAAATATTTGTAATTTTGGGGTATTTTACCATTTCGCGATACTTGCTATTTTTAAACATCTCTCATTTTGGGGCTATTTCACCATTTCCGAATAAATCCCAGAAAAACCCACAAGAGTCTCTTTTTTTTTGTCTCATTTTACCAAAATCCCGGGATCTGATACCGTCTCCTGCCCCCCATTTTAAGCTAAAAAAAGGGTATTTTGGGGTCCGACGATAACAGATCAGACAATTCTTCCCCAAAGACCCCGTGGGGTCTCTATGGGGTCCCTAAGGGACCTTTTTGGGGTCTTTTGGGGTCTTTTGGGGGTCTTTTGGGGTCTTTACAGGGTCTTTTTGGGATCTTTTGGGGTCTTTTGGGGTCCCTATGGGGTCTCTGGGGTCTTTTGGGGTCTTTTGGGGTCTTTTGGGGTCTCTACAGGGTCTCTATGGGGTCTTTTGGGGGTCTTTTTGGGGTCTTTTGGGGTCTTTTTGGGGTCCCTAAGAGGTCTATGGGGTCTCTGTGGGGTCTTTTTGGGGTCTCTGGGGTCTTTTGGGGTCTTTTTGGGGTCTTTTTGAGGTCTCTGGGGTCTTTTGGGGTCTTTTTGGGGTCTCTTTGGGGTCTTTTGGGGTCTTTTTGGGGTCTCTGGGGTCTTTTTGGGGTCTTTTTGGGGTCTTTTGGGGTCTCTATAGGGTCTTTTGTGGGTCTTTACAGGGTCTTTTTGGGGTCTTTTGGGGTCTTTTTGGGGTCTCTGGGGTCTATGGGGGTCTTTTTGGGGTCTTTTTGGGGTCTTTTTGGGGTCTTTTGGGGTCTTTTGGGGTCTCTATGGGGTCTTTTTGGGGTCTTTTTGGGGTCTTTTTGGGGTCTATGGGGTCTTTTTGGGGTCCCTATGGGGTCTTTTTGGGGTCTTTTTGGGGTCTTTTTGAGGTCTCTGGGGTCTCTGGGGTCTTTCAGGGTCTTTTGGGGTCTTTTTGGGGTCCCTATGGGGTCTTTTTGGGGTCTTTTGGGGTCTTTTTGGGGTCTATGGGATCTCTGGGGTCTTTTGGGGTCTTTTGGGGTCTTTTTGGGGTCCCTATGGGGTCCATGGGGTCTTTTGAGGTCTCTATGGGGTCTTTTGGGGCCTTTTTGGGGTCTTTTGGGGTCTTTTTGGGGACCCTATGGGGTCTTTTGGGGGTCTTTTGGGGTCTTTTTGGGGTCTCTACAGGGTCTCTATGGGGTCTTTTTGGGGTCTTTTGGGGTCTTTTGGGGTCTTTTTGGGGTCCCTAAGAGGTCTATGGGGTCTCTGTGGGGTCTATGGGGTCTTTATGGGGTCTCTATGGGGTCTTTTTGGGGTCTTTTGGGGTCTTTTGGGGTCTTTTTGGGGTCCCTATGGCGTCTTTTGAGGTCTTTTGAGGTCTTTTGGGGTCTTTTGGGGTCTTTTGGGGTCTTTTTGGGGTCTTTTTGAGATCTCTGGGATCTCTGGGGTCTTTCAGGGTCTTTTGGGATCTTTTTGGGGTCTCTATGGGGTCTCTATGGGGTCTTTTTGGGGTCTTTTTGGGGTCTCTGGGGTCTTTTTGGGGTCCCTATGGGGTATTTTGGGGTCTTTTGACGTCTCTATGGGGTATTTTGGGGACTTTTTGGGGTCTATGGGATCTCTGGGGTCTTTTGGGGTCTTTACAGGGTCTTTTTGGGGTCTTTTGGGGTCTTTTTGGGGTCTTTTGGGGTCTCTTTGGGGTCTTTTTGGGGTCTTTTGGGGGTCTTTTGGGGTCTTTTGGGGGTCTTTTTGGGGTCTTTTTGAGGTCTCTGGGGTCTTTGGGGGTCTTTTTGGGGTCTCTTTGGGGTCTTTATGGGGTCTCTATGGGGTCTTTTTGGGGTCTTTTTGGGGTCTTTTTGGGGTCTCTGGGGTCTATGGGGTCTTTTTGGGGTCTTTTGGGGTCTCTATGGGGTCTTTTGTGGGTCTTTACAGGGTCTTTTTGGGGTCTTTTGGGGTCTTTTTGGGGTCTCTTTGGGGTCTTTTTGGGGTCTTTTGGGGGTCTTTTTGATGTCTTTCTGGGGTCTCTGGGGTCTTTTTGGGGTCTTTTGGGGTCTTTGTGGGGTCTCTATGGGGTCTCTATGGGTCCTATGGGTCCTATGGGGTTCTATGGCGTCCCTATGGGTCCTTATAGGATTCTATGGGGCTGGGGGGTCTCTATGGGGCTCTATGGGTCCTATGGGTCTGTATGGGGTCCCTATGGGTCCTATGGGGTTCTATGCGGTCCCTATGGGGCCTTATAGGATTCTATGGGTCCTATGGGTCCTATGGGTCCCTATGGGTCCTATGGGGTCTCTGTGGGTCTCTATGGGTCCTATGGGTCCCTATGGGGCTTTATGGGATTCTATGGGTCTGGGGGTCCCTATGGGGTCTCTATGGGGTTCTATGGGTTGCTGTGGGGCCTTATGGGGCCTGTGGGTCTCTGTGGGTCCCTATGGGTCCTATGGGGTCTCTGTGGGTCTCTATGGGTCCTATGGGTCTGTATGGGGTCCCTATGGGTCCTATGGGGTCTCTGTGGGTCTCTATGGGTCCTATGGGTCTGTATGGGGTCCCTATGGGTCCTATGGGTCCCTATGGGGCTTTATGGGATTCTGTGGGTCTGGGGGTCTCTAGGGGTCCCTATGGGGCCTTATAGGATTCTATGGGGCCCTATGGGTCCCTATGGGTCCTATGGGGTCTCTATGGGTCCTATGGGTCCCTGTGGGTCCCTATGTGTCCCTATGGGTTCTATGGGTCCCTATGGGGTCCCTATGGGTCCTTATAGGATTCTATGGGTCTGTGGGTCTCTATGGGGTCTCTGTGGGTCCCTATGGGTCCTATGGGGTCTCTGTGGGTCTCTATGGGTCCTATGGGTCTGTATGGGGTCCCTATGGGTCCTATGGGGTTCTATGGGTCCCTATGGGGCTTTATGGGATTCTGTGGGTCTGTGGGTCTCTATGGGTCCCTATGGGTCCCTATAGGATTCTATGGGTCCTATGGGTCCTATGGGTCCTATGGGATCTCTATGGGTCCTATGGGTCCCTATGGGTCTCTATGGGGTCCCTATGGATCCCTATAGGATTCTATGGGGCCCTATGGGTCCCTAATGACCCTATGGGTCCCTATGGGTCCCTATGGGGTCTCTATGGGGTCCCTATGGGGCCTTATAGGATTCTATGGGGCGGGGGGGTCTCTATGGGGCTCTATGGGTCCTATGGGTCTGTATGGGGTCCCTATGGGGCCTATGGGGTGCTATGGGGTCCCTATGGGTCCTTATAGGATTCTATGGGTCCTATGGGTCCTATGGGTCCTATGGGTCCTATGGGGTCCCTATGGGTCCTATGGGGTCCCTATGGGGTCCCTGTGGGTCCCTGTGGGGTATTTTTGTCCCCCCCCCACACCCGTGGGCGCTGACGGGGACAAAGCGGGGACAAAGCGGTGGCCCCCGGGGGGGGGAGGGGAGGGGAGGGGGGGGGATGTGGGGCTGCCCCATAGAGCCCGCCCCATAGATCCTGCCCCATAGATCCTGCTCAGAGCCCCATAAGAGTCGTGGGACTATCCCTGCCCCATAGATCCTGCCCCATAGATCCTGCCCTATATACCCTGCCCCATAGATCCTGCCCTGTGAGTCCTGCCCCATAGATCCTACCCTCTATATCCTGCCCCATAGATCCTGCTCAGAGCCCCATAAGGACCTCAGCACTGTCCCTGCCCCATAGATCCTGCCCCACGGATCCTGCCCCATAGATCCCAGCCCCATAGATCCTGCCCTCTATATCCTGCCCCATAGATCCTACCCTATAGATCCTGCCCCATAGAGCTGGCCCCATAGATCCTGCTCAGAGCCCCATAAGAGTCGTGGGACTATCCCTGCCCCATAGATCCTGCCCCATGGATCCTGCCCCATAGATCCAGCCCCACAGATCCTGCCTCATAGAGCCTGCCCTATAGATCCTGCCCCATAGATCCTGCCCTATATATCCGACCCTCTATATCCTGCCCCATAGAGCCTGACTTGTTGGTCCTGCCCCATAGATCCTGCTCAGAGCCCCATAAGAATCCAGGACCGCCCGTGCCCCATAGATCCTGCCCCATAGATCCTGCCCAAAAGATCCTGCCCTATATATCCTACCCTATAGATCCTGCCCCATAGATCCTGCTCAGAGCCCCATAAGGACCCCAGCACTGTCTCTGCCCCATAGATCCTGTCCAATGATCCTGCCCCATAGATCCTGCCTTGTTTGTCCTGCCCCACAGATTCTGCCCCATAGATCCTGCTCAGAGCCCCATAAGAGTCCCGGGACTGCCCCTGCCCCATAGATCCTGCCCCATAGATCCTGCCCTATATATCCTGCCCCATAGATCCCAGCCCCATATATCCCGCCCCTTAGATCCCAGCCCCATAGATCCTGCCCTCTATATCCTGCCCCATAGATCCTGCCCCATAGATCCTACCCTATAGATCCTGCCCCATAGATCCTGCTCAGAGCCCCATAAGGACCTCAGCACTGTCCCTGCCCCATAGATCCTGCCCTGTGAGTCCTGCCCCATAGATCCTACCCTATAGATCCTACCTCATATATCCAGCCCCATAGATCTTGCCCCATAGATCCTGCCCCATAGATCCTACCCTATATACTCTGCCCCATAGATCCTGCCTTGTTTGTCCTGCCCCATAGATCTTGCCCCATAGATCCTGCTCAGCCCCATAAGAATCCAGGACCGTCCCTGCCCCATAGATCCTGCCCTGTGAGTCCTGCCCCATAGATCCTACCCCATAGATCCTGCTCAGAGCCCCATAAGAGTCGTGGGACTATCCCTGCCCCATAGATCCTGCCCCATAGATCCAGCCCCATAGATCCTGCCCCATAGAGCCTGCCCTATAGATTCTACCCTATATACCCTGCCCCATAGATCCTGCCTTGTTTGTCCTGCCCCATAGATCCTGCCCCATAGATCCTGCTCAGAGCCCCGTAAGAATCCAGGACCGCCCGTGCCCCATAGATCCTGCCCCATAGATCCTGCCCCATAGATCCTGCCCTATATATCTGACCCTCTATATCCTGCCCCATAGAGCCTGACTTGTTGGTCCTGCCCCATAGATCCTGCTCAGAGCCCCATAAGAGTCATGGGACTATCTCTGCCCCATAGATCCTGCCCCATAGATCCTACCCTCTATATCCTGCCCCATAGATCCCAGCACCATATATCCCGCCCCTTAGATCCCAGCCCCATAGATCCTGCCCTCTATATCCTGCCCCATAGATCCTGCCCCATAGATCCTGCTAAGAGCCCCATAAGGACCTCAGCACTGTCCCTGCCCCATAGATCCTGCCCTGTGAGTCCTGCCCCATAGATCCTGCCCCATAGATCCTGCCCTATATATCCTACACTATATATCCTGCCCCATAGATCCTGCCCCATAGATCCTACCGTCTCTATCCTGCCCCATAGATCCTGCCTTGTTTGTCCTGCCCCATAGATCCTGCCCCATAGCTCCCACCCCCCCAGCGTGGGCGCCCCCGATAATCCCCGGTCCCCGCCGAGCCGGAGCCCCCCAAATCCCCACGGCAGCTGCTGGGCCCCCCCCGTCCCCTCCCCCCCCAACCTTGGCCTTCTATGGGGCAGCTATGGGGCAGGTGTGGGGTGGTTATGGGGCGGCTGTGGGGTACTTATGGGGCGCTATGGGGAACTTAAGGGTCACTTATGGGGCGACTATGGGCACTTATGGGGCACTTAAGGGACACTTATGGGGCACTTGTGGGGCAGCTATGGGGCAGCTATGGGGCGAGCGTAGGGTGGTTATGGGGCGCTATGGGTCACTTATGGGGCAGCTATGGGGTGGCTATGGGGGGTGCTATGGGGCGAGTGTGGGGTGGTTATGGGGCGCTATGGGGCACTTATGGGGTACTTAAAGGACACTTATGGGGCAGCTATGGGGCAGGTGTGGGGTGGTTATGGGGCACTTATGGGGCGGCTATGGGGCACTTATGGGGCAGCTATGGGATAATTATGGGATAGTTATGGGGTCGCTGTGGGTCACTTATGGGGCACTTTTGGGCCGGCTATGGGGCAGGGATGCCCCCCCCTCCCCCTCCTCGCCCCCCCCTCCCCCCTAAGGAATTTTGGGGAGGGGGAGGCTCCTCCCCTCCCCCCTCCCCACACCTCCGCCCCACATCTTTAAAAGCCGTGGGGCAGCGGTGGGGCTGGCGTGGAGCTGCTGCGGGTGGGTGGGGGATGTGGGGCGCTATGGGGCAGGGGGGTGCTGGGGGGGTGTGGGGCGCTGTGGGGCTGGGGGGTGCTATGGGGCTGGGGGATGTGGGGCGCTATGGGGCAGGGGGGTGCTATGGGGCACGGGGGAGCTATGGGGAGTGTGTGGGGATGTGTGGGGCTCTATGGGGCAGGGGGGTGCTATGGGGAGTGGGGGGGGTGTGGGGATCTATGGGGCGCTGTGGGGCAGGGGGGTGCTATGGGGCACGTAAGGGATGATGTGGGGCTCTATGGGGCACGGGGGGGTGCTATGGGGCGCTATGGGGCAGGGAGTCTCTATAGGGCAGGTAGGGGATGTGGGGCGTGTGGGGCGCTATGGGGCAGGGGGGTGCTGGGGGATGTGGGGTGCTATGGGGCATGTGGGGGGTGCTATGGGGCACAGGAGGGTGTGGGGCGCTATGGGGCACAGGGGTGCTATAGGGCACGGGTGCTGTGGGGCGCTATGGGGTAGGGAGGCGCTATGGGGCACAGGGGGTTGTAGGGTGCTATGGGGCTGGGGGATGTGGGGCGCTATGGGGCACAGTGGGGCTATGGGGAGTGTGTGGGGGGATGTGTGGGGCGCTATGGGGCAGCAGAGTGCTATGGGGCACAGGGGGGATATAGGGAGCTATGGGGCAGGGAAGTGCTATGGGGCACAGGGGGATGTGGGGCGCTATGGGTCACAGGGGTGCTATGGGGCACAGGGGGTTATGGGGTGCTATAGGGGGTTGCTATGGGGCGCTATGGGGCGCTGTGGGTCACAGCCCCTCTCCCCCAGCCCCACAGATCCGGATCCTTTTCCTGTGCCAGACCCACGGACTGAAGGTGCGGGGGCGCTATGGGGCGGGGGGGGGCGCTATGGGGCAGGGGAGGTGCTATGGGGCAGGGGGGGCGCTATGGGGTGGGGGAGGTGCTATGGGGCGGGGGGAGGCGCTATGGGGCACAGCTCGCTATGGGGCACATCACCTTGCTATGGGGCAGGGGTCACCCCTACGGGTCCCACCCCTCGCTATGGGGCACAGCTTTCTATGGGGCCAGGCTCATTTCTATGGGTCCCACCCCCTTTCTATGGGGCAGGACTCACCCCTATGGGTCATGACCCTTTGCTATGGGGCACAGCTTGCTATGGGGCAGGGCTTGCTATGGGGCAGGGTTCACCCCTATGGGTCCCGCCCCCTTTCTATGGGTCCCGCCCCCTTTCTATGGGTCCCACCCCCTTTCTATGGGTCCCACCCCCTTTCTATGGGGCAGAGCTCACCCCTATGGGTCCCACCCCTGCCTATGGGGCCGGCTCCCACCCCTACGGGTCCTGCCCCACCGCTATGGGTCCCGCCCCACGGCTATGGGTCGGGCCTCATTTGCATGTCCCCGCCCCCTAGATGACGTCAGAGGCTCTGGGCGTGGCCGCCCCCTTCCCGCCCGGCCCCGCCCCCCGCCCCCCGCGGCCTCTGCACCGCCACCGGGGAGTTATGGGGTCAGGGGGGTTATGGGGTCAATGGGGTCAAGGGGGTCAATGGGGTCAATGGGGTCAATGGGGTTATGGGGTCAATGGGGTCAATGGGGTCAAGGGGGTCAATGGGGTCAATGGGGTCAATGGGGTTATGGGGTCAATGGGGTCAATGGGGTCAAGGGGGTCAATGGGGTCAATGAGGTCAATGGGGTCAATGGGGTCAATGGGGTCAATGGGGTCAAGGGGGTCAATGGGGTCAATGGGGTCAATGGGGTTATGGGGTCAATGGGGTCAATGGGGTCAAGGGGGTCAATGGGGTCAATGGGGTCAATGGGGTTATGGGGTCAATGGGGTCAATGGGGTCAAGGGGGTCAATGGGGTCAATGAGGTCAATGGGGTCAATGGGGTCAATGGGGTCAATGGGGTCAAGGGGGTCAATGGGGTCAATGGGGTTAATGGGGGCAATGGGGTCAATGGGGTTATGGGGTCAATGGGGTCAATGGGGTCAAGGGGGTCAATGGGGTTAACACGGGGATTTGGGGGCAGGAAGGGTCAATTTGGGGTCAGGGGGGCTTTGGGGTGAAAAAGGGCGGATTTGGGGGCGTACGGGGAGGGATTGGGTTAAGGAGGGGGGTTTGGGGTGAGAAAAGGCGATTTTGGGGCTTTCTGGGGGAGAAAAGGGGATTTGGGGTGGAAAAGTGGGATTTGAGGGGATTTTGGGGCGGGAAACGTGAATTCGGAGGATTCGGAGCGAAAAAAGGTGAGTTTGGGGTGAAATGGGTGGATTTGGGGTGAAATGGGTGGATTTGGGGTCAAACGCTGGATATGGGGAGATTTGGGGTGAAAAGGGGCGAATTTGGGGTCATTGAGGGTAGCAAAGTTGCAGTTGGGGGGATTTTGGGGTGAATTCAGGGAATTTTGGGGTGAATTTAATGGCATTATGGAGTTAATTTAATGGGATTTTGGGGTGAATTTTATGGGATTTTGGGGTGAATCTAAGGGGATTTTGGGGTGAATCTAATGGGATTTTGGAGTGAATTTATGGGGATTTTGGGGTGAATTTAATGGGATTTTGGGGTGAATTTAATGGGATTTTGGGGTGAATTTTATGGGATTTTGGGGTGAATTTAACAGGATTTTGGGGTGAATTTTATGGGATTTTGGAGTGAATTTTATGGGATTTTGGGGTGAATTTAATGGGATTTCGGGGTGAATTTATGGGATTTTGGGGTGAATTTTATGGGATTTTGGGGTGAATTTAATGGGATTTCGGGGTGAATATAATGGGATTTTGGGGTGAATTTAACAGGATTTTGGGGTGAATTTAACGGGATTTTGGGGTAAATCTAATGGGATTTTGGGGTGAATCTAATGGGATTTTGGGGTGAATTTAACAGGATTTTGGGGTGAATTTAAGGGGAT
Organism: Aythya ferina; assembly: GCF_964211825.1. Lineage (NCBI taxonomy): Eukaryota > Metazoa > Chordata > Aves > Anseriformes > Anatidae > Aythya > Aythya ferina. Next base: position 692,847 of record NC_140333.1, read on the forward strand.
TTTGGGGTGAATTTAAAGGGATTTTTGGGTGAATTTTATGGGATTTTGGATTGAATTTATGGAGATTTTTGGGGTGAATTTTATGGGATTTTGGGGTAAATCTAATGGGATTTTGGGGTGAATCTAATGGGATTTGGGGGTGAATTTATGGGGATTTTGGGGTGAATTTTATGGGATTTTGGAGTGAATCTAATAGGATTTTGGGATGAATTTAAGGGGATTTTGGGGTGAATTTAAAGGGATTTTTGGGTGAATTTTATGGGATTTTGGATTGAATTTATGGAGATTTTTGGGGTGAATTTTATGGGATTTTGGGGTAAATCTAATGGGATTTTGGGGTGAATCTAATGGGATTTTGGAGTGAATTTATGGGGATTATGGGATGAATTTAAGGGGATTTTGGGGTGAATTTAAAGGCATTTTGGGGTGAATTTAATGGGATTTGGGGATGAATTCAATAGGATTATGGAGTTAATTTAATGGGATTTTGGGGTGAATTTAATGGGATTTTGGGGTGAATTTTATGGGATTTTGGGGTGAATCTAATGGGATTTTGGAGTGAATTTAACGGGATTTTGGGGTGAATCTAATGGGATTTTGGGGTGTATTTTATGGGATTTTGGGGTGAATCTAATGGGATTTTGGGGTGAATTTTATGGGATTTTGGGGTTAATGGGGTCAAGGGGGTTAATGGGGTTAATGGGGTCAATGGGGTAAATGCGGTCAATGGGGTCAATGGGGTTAATTAAACTCAACCCAACCTTGGGTCATCTCAACCCAACCCACCCAATTTTGGGGCATCTCCACCCAACCCAACAACCCTTGGGTCATCTCAACCCAACCTTGGGTCATCTCCACCCAACTTTGGGTCATCTCCACCCAACTTTGGGTCATCTCAACCCAACTTTGGGTCATCTCAACCCAACTTTGGGTCATCTCAACCCAACTTTGGGTCACCTCCACCCAACCTTGGGTCATCTCCACCCAACTTTGGGTCATCTCAACCCAACCCAACCAATTTGGGGTCATCTCCACCCAACCCAACCAATTTGGGGTCATCTCCACCCAACCCAACCACCCTTGGGTCATCTTAACCCAACTTTGGGTCATCTCAACCCAACTTTGGGTCACCTCCACCCAACCTTGGGTCATCTCCACCCAACCCAACCAATTTTGGGGCATCTTCACCCAACCCAACCAATTTTGGGTCATCTCCACCCAACCCAACCAATTTTGGGTCATCTCCACCCAACCCAACCAATTTTGGGTCATCTCCACCCAACCCAACCAATTTTGGGTCATCTCCACCCAACCCAACCAATTTTGGGGCATCTCAACCCAACCCAACCACCCTTGGGTCATCTCCACCCAACTTTGGATCATCTCAACCCAACTTTGGGTCATCTCAACCCAACTTTGGGTCACCTCCACCCAACTTTGGGTCATCTCAACCCAACTTTGGGTCATCTCAACCCAACCTTGGGTCACCTCCACCCAACTTTGGGTCATCTCCACCCAACCCAACCAATTTGGGGTCATCTTCACCCAACCCAACCACCCTTGGGTCATCTCAACCCAACTTTGGATCATCTCAACCCAACTTTGGGTCATCTCCACCCAACTTTGGGTCATCTCCACCCAACTTTGGGTCATCTCAACCCAACTTTGGGTCATCTCCACCCAACTTTGGGTCATCTCAACCCAACTTTGGGTCATCTCAACCCAACTTTGGGTCACCTCCACCCAACCTTGGGTCATCTCAACCCAACCCAACCAATTTTGGGTCATCTCCACCCAACCCAACCAATTTTGGGGCATCTTCACCCAACCCAACCAATTTTGGGGCATCTCAACCCAACCCAACCAATTTTGGGGCATCTTCACCCAACCCAACCAATTTTGGGGCATCTTCACCCAACCCAACCAATTTTGGGGCATCTCCACACAACCCAACCAATTTTGGGTCATCTCCACCCAACCCAACCACCCTTGGGTCATCTCCACCCAACCTTGGGTCATCTCAACCCAACCCAACCAATTTTGGGGCATCTCCACCCAACCCAACCACCCTTGGGTCATCTCCACCCAACTTTGGGTCATCTCAACCCAACTTTGGGTCACCTCCACCCAACTTTGGGTCATCTCAACCCAACTTTGGATCATCTCAACCCAACTTTGGGTCACCTCCACCCAACCTTGGGTCATCTCAACCCAACTTTGGGTCATCTCAACCCAACCCAACCAATTTGGGGTCATCTCCACCCAACCCAACCACCCTTGGGTCATCTCAACCCAACTTTGGGTCATCTCCACCCAACTTTGGGTCACCTCCACCCAACTTTGGGTCATCTCAACCCAACTTTGGGTCACCTCCACCCAACTTTGGGTCATCTCAACCCAACTTTGGGTCATCTCAACCCAACTTTGGGTCATCTCCACCCAACTTTGGGTCATCTCAACCCAACTTTGGGTCATCTCAACCCAACTTTGGGTCATCTCCACCCAACCTTGGGTCATCTCAACCCAACCCAACCAATTTTGGGTCATCTCCACCCAACCCAACCAATTTTGGGTCATCTCCACCCAACCCAACAACCCATGGGTCATCTCAACCCAACTTTGGGTCATCTCCACCCAACTTTGGGTCATCTCAACCCAACTTTGGGTCATCTTAACCCAACTTTGGGTCATCTCCACCCAACTTTGGGTCATCTCAACCCAACTTTGGGTCATCTCCACCCAACTTTGGGTCATCTCAACCCAACTTTGGGTCACCTCCACCCAACTTTGGGTCTTCTCCACCCAACCCAACCAATTTCGGGTCGCCTCCCCCCAACCTCGCGCCATCTCCACCCAACCCCCCTCAGATCTCCTCAACCCTCCCTCCCCTTGCCCCGAGGTCCCCCCCAACCCCCCCCCCCCCCCCCTTGGACCTCCCCCTCCCCCACCTTGTTCTCCGTGGCGTCCTTCTCCTTCTCCACCTTGGCCAGGGCCAGCTCCAGGTCGTCGCTGGGGTGGGGGGGTGGGGGGAGATGTCACCACGGGGTCACCAGAACCACCATGGGGTCACCATGACCTCCATGGGGTCACCAGTACCACCATGGGGTCACCATGACCTCCATGGGGTCACCAGTACCACCATGGGGTCACCATGACCTCCATGGGGTCACCAGTATCGCCATGGGGTCACCATGACCTCCATGGGGTCACCAGTATCACCATGGGGTCACCATGACCTCCATGGGGTCACCAGTACTACCATGGGGTCACCAGTATCGCCATGGGGTCACCATGACCTCCATGGGGTCACCAGTATCGCCATGGGGTCACCAGTATCACCCCATGGGGTCACCAGTATCACCATGGGGCCACCAGTATCGCCATGGGGCCACCAGTATTGCCATGGGGTCACCAGTATCACCATGGGGTCACCAGCACCATCATGGGGCCACCATGACCTCCATGGGGTCACCAGTATTGCCATGGGGTCACCAGTATCACCATGGGGCCACCAGTATCGCCATGGGGTCACCAGTATCACCATGGGGTCACCAGTATCACCCCATGGGGCCACCAGTATCACCATGGGGTCACCAGTATCACCATGGGGTCACCAGTATCACCCCATGGGGTCACCAGTATCGCCATGGGGTCACCAGTATCACCATGGGGCCACCAGTATCACCATGGGGCCACCAGTATCGCCATGGGGCCACCAGTATCACCATGGGGTCACCAGTATCACCATGGGGCCACCAGTATCACCCCATGGGGTCACCAGTATCACCATGGGGCCACCAGTATCGCCATGGGGCCACCAGTATCACCCCATGGGGTCACCAGTATCACCATGGGGCCACCAGTATCGCCATGGGGCCACCAGTATCACCCCATGGGGTCACCAGTATCACCATGGGGCCACCAGTACCACCATGGGGTCACCAGTATCGCCATGGGGTCACCAGTATCACCATGGGGTCACCAGTATCGCCATGGGGTCACCAGTACCACCATGGGGTCACCAGTATCGCCATGGGGTCACCAGTATCACCATGGGGTCACCAGTATCGCCATGGGGTCACCAGTACCACCATGGGGTCACCAGTATCGCCATGGGGTCACCAGTATCACCATGGGGTCACCAGTATCGCCATGGGGTCACCAGTACCACCATGGGGTCACCAGTATCGCCATGGGGTCACCAGTATCGCCATGGGGTCACCAGTATCACCATGGGGTCACCAGTATCACCATGGGGCCACCAGTATCACCCCATGGGGTCACCAGTATCGCTATGGGGTCACCAGTATCACCATGGGGTCACCACCACCACCCCTTGAAGAAGACCTCGGGGGAGAGGAGGGAGGAAGGAGGAGGAGGGTGAGGAGGGGGCGGAAGGACGGCGAGGTGGAGCTGGAGGGGATCTGGGGGGGATCTGGGGGGGATCTGGGGGGATCTGGGGGGATTTGGGGGGGATTTGGGGGGGATTTGGGGGGATTTGGGGGGATCTGGGGGGGATCTGGGGGGGATTTGGGGGGGATTTGGGGGGATCTGGGGGGGATTTGGGGGTTTGGTGGGCATCTGGTGGGGATCTGGAGGGTTTGGTGGGGATCTGGGGGGATCTGGGGGGGATCTGGGGGGATCTGAGGGGATCTGGGGGGGATCTGGGGGGATCTGGGGGGGATCTGGAGGGGATTTGGCGGGATTTGGGGGGGATTTGGGGGTTTGGTGGGCATCTGGTGGGGATCTGGAGGGTTTGGTGGGGATCTGGGGGAGCTGGTGGGGATCTGGGGGGATCTGGGGGGGTCTGGGGGGGATCTGGAGGATCTGGAGGGGATCTGGGGGGGGTCTGGAGGAGCTGGAGGGGATCTGGGGGGATCTGGAGGGGATCTGGGGGGGGTCTGGAGGGTTTGGTGGGCATCTGGAGGGTTTGGTGGACATCTGGGGGGGATCTGGAGGGTTTGGGGGGGATTTGGGGGGGGTCTGGGGGGGGATCTGGAGGACCTGGGGGGGATCTGGGGGGGATCTGGAGGAGCTGGTGGGGATCTGGAGGAACTGGGGGGGATCTGGAGGATCTGGGGGGGATCTGGTGGGGATCGGGGGGGGATCTGGAGGGATCTGGGGGGGATCTGGGGGGTTTGGTGGGGACCTGGTGGGGATCTGGAGGGCTTGGGGGGAATCTGGAGGACCTGGGGGGGATCTGGGGGGGATATGGGGGGGATTTGGGGGGATCTGGAGGATCTGGAGGGGATCTGGGGGGGATCTGGGGGGGATCTGGGGGGATCTGGAGGAGCTGGTGGGCTTCTGGAGGGTTTGGTGGGCATCTGGTGGGGATCTGGAGGACCTGGGGGGGATCTGGAGGACCTGGGGAGGGATCTGGGGGGGATCTGGGGGGATCTGAGGGGATCTGGGGGGGATCTGGGGGGATCTGGGGGGGATCTGGAGGAGCTGGTGGGGATCTGGGGGGGGATCTGGGGGTTTGGTGGACATCTGGGGGGGATCTGGAGGGTTTGGTGGGGATCTGGGGGGGGTCTGGGGGGGATCTGGAGGATCTGGTGGGGATCTGGGGGAGCTGGTGGGGATCTGGGGGGATCTGGGGGGGATCTGGGGGGGATCTGGGGGGGATCTGGGAGGGGTCTGGGGGGTTTGGTAGGCATCTGATGGGGATCTGGAGGGTTTGGTGGGGATCTGGAGGATCTGGGGGGGATCTGGGGGGATCTGGTGGGGATCTGGAGGATCTGGGGGAATCTGGGGGGGATCTGGGGGGGATCCGGAGGGTTTGGTGGGGATCTGGAGGATCTGGAGGGGATCTGGGGGGGATCTGGGGGGGATCTGGAGGAGCTGGTGGGCTTCTGGAGGGTTTGGTGGGCATCTGGTGGGGATCTGGAGGACCTGGGGGGGGATCTGGAGGACCTGGGGGGGATCTGCAGGGATCTGGGGGGGATCTGGAGGACCTGGTGGGGATCTGGAGGAACTGGTGGGGATCTGGAGGGTTTGGTGGGGATCTGGGGGATCTGGTGGGGATCTGGAGGATCTGGTGGGGATCTGGGGGATCCGGTGGGGATCTGGGGGACCTGGTGGGGATCTGGAGGATCTAGGGGGGATCTGGGGGACCCCAGGAGCTTCTCGGCCCCCTTGCGGCTGTCGATGAACTGCCCCCCGGGGACGGCCGCGGGGTTCAGGATGCGGTACCTGGGGGGCGGCAGAAGGCACCCCAGCGCCGCCGGCTCCCCATTGGCTCCCCGGCACCCCCGGCCCCGCCCTCCCATTGGCCGTCGGGGCCCTACCTCTGGCGGAAGTCCCCGTAGAGGATGCGGTTGGGGAAGCCCTTGCGGCAGATGCGGATGCCCTCCAGGACCCCGTTGCATCACCAAGGGGTTGTCCATCACCCCTGGAGGCGGGGCAGAAGGTTCCGGAAGGCTCGTCTCCAAGCCCCGCCCCCTCCCGGCCCCGCCCCGACAAGCCCCGCCCCCTCTCACCCGGCTCCTTCCTCTCGTTGGGGATCAGGCAGCGGGCGAAGTCCACCCATCTCCACCCACCCATCCATCCATCCCCCGAGGTCCTAAAACATCTCCAAACATCTCCAAAATCTCCATCCATCCATTTATCCATCCCCAGAAGTCCTAAAACATCTCCAAACATCTCCAAAAATCTCCATCCACCCATCCATCCATCCCCAAAAGTCCTAAAACCTCTCCAAACATCTCCAAAAATCCCCATCCATCCATCTATCCACTTCTAGAGGTCCTAAAACATCTCCAAAATCTCCACCCATCCATCCATCCCCAAAAGTCCTAAAACCTCTCCAAACATCTCCACCCATCCATTTATCCACCCATCCAGCCATCCACCCACTTCTAGAGGTCCTAAAACATCTCCAAATATCTCCATCCACCCATCCATCCACACCAAAAGTCCTAAAACATCTCCAAACATCTCCAAACATCTCCATCCATCCATTTATCCATCCCCAGAGGCCCTAAAACCTCTCCAAACATCTCCACCCATCCATTTATCCACCCATTCGTCCATCCACCCACTTCTAGAGGTCCTAAAACATCTCCAAACATCTCCACCCACCCATCCATCCATCCCAGAGGTCCTAAAACCTCTCCAAACATCTCCAAAAATCCCCATCCATCCATCTATCCACTTCTAGAGGTCCTAAAACCTCTCCAAACATCTCCACCCACCCATCCATCCACCCCAGAAGTCCTAAAACATCTCCAAACTTCTCCACCCATCCATTTATCCACCCATCCAGCCATCCACCCACTTCTAGAGGTCCTGAAATATCTCCAAACATCTCCAAAATCTCCATCCATCCATTTATCCATCCCCAGAGGCCCTAAAACATCTCCAAACATCTCCACCCATCCATTTATCCACCCCAGAAGTCCTAAAACATCTCCAAACATCTCCAAAAATCTCCATCCACCCATCCATCCATCCCCAAAAGTCCTAAAACATCTCCAAACATCTCCAAACATCTCCACTCATCCATTTATCCACCCATCCACCCATCCACCCACTTCTAGAGGTCCTAAAACATCTCCAAATATCTCCATCCACACCTCCATCCATCTCCAGAGGTCCTAAAACCTCTCCAAACATCTCCAAAAATCCCCATCCATCCATCTATCCACTTCTAGAGGTCCTAAAACATCTCCAAAATCTCCACCCATCCATCCTTCCATCCCCAAAAGTCCTAAAACCTCTCTAAACATCTCCACCCATCCATTTATCCACCCATCCATCCATCCACCCACTTCTAGAGGTCCTAAAACCTCTCCAAACATCTCCACCCACCCATCCACCCACTTCTAGAGGTCCCAAAACACCTCCAGACGTCCCCGCCCACCCGAACCCGCCCCGGCGTAGTTGGAGAAGAGGCCGGCCAGCAGCTTGAGGGCCGACTTCTGGAAGAGCCCCACCACCGTCTCGTCCAGGGGGGGTCCTTGTTCTTCTCCAGCCAGCCCAGGATGTTGTAGGCCACCGTCCCCGCGTAGTGGACCAGGGAGAAGTGGGCCTCGGCCTTGCCCTTGACGTTGCGGGGTTTCCCGAAGCTCCCCGACTTCCCCAGGTGGTTCTCGGAGAGCTTGGCCTTGAAGGCCGTGTCCGAGGCCTTGGGGAACATGGCACTCCTCCTCCAGGATGGACATGATCCCCATGGGCTGGCGAGGAGGAGACCCCGCTGGTCACGGGGACGCCCAGCGGCCCCCAGCCCGCCTCCTTCGGGGTCGCTGGAGGACCCCAAAGGAGGAGGAAGCTTCTCCAGAAGACCTCCAAGATCTTCAGGAGGCCCCCGGGGGGGTTGACCCAACAGGGGTCAACTGGAGAGCCAATGGGGTCAACGGGGTCAACTGGAGACCCAAAGGGGTCAACTGGGTCAACTGGAGACCCAACGGGGTCAACTGGAGACCCAATGGGGTCAACTGGATCAACTGGAGACCTAATGGGGTCAACTGGAGAACTAATGAGGTCAACTGGAGACCCAATGGGGTCAACTGGAGACTCAATGGGGTCAACTGAAGACCCAACGAGGTCAATGGGGTCAACTGGAGACCCAACGAGGTCAACTGGAGGCCCAATGGGGTCAACTGGAGACCCAATGGGGTCAACTGGGTAAACTGGAGACCTAATGAGGTCAACTGGAGACCTAATGAGGTCAACTGGAGACCCAAAGGGGTCAACTGGATCAACTGGAGACCTAATGGGGTCAACTGGAGACCCAATGGGGTCAACTGGGTCAACTGGAACCTTCTCCAGAAGACCTCCAAGACCTTCAGGAGGCCCCGGGGGGTGTTGACCCAACAGGGGTCAACTGGAGAGCCAATGGGGTCAACTGGAGAGCCAACAGGGTCAACTGGATCAACTGGAGACCCAATGGGGTCATCTGGAGACCCAACAAGGAAAACTGGAGACCCAACGGGGTCAACTGGGTCAACTGGAGACCTAATGAGGTCAACTGGAGACCTAATGAGGTCAACTGGAGACCCAAAGGGGTCAACTGGGTCAACTGGAGACCTAATGGGGTCAACTGGAGACCCAACGGGGTCATCTGGGTCAACTGGAACCTTCTCCAGAAGACCTCCAAGACCTTCAGGAGGCCCCCGGGGGTGTTGACCCAACAGGGGTCAACTGGAGAGCCAATGGGGTCAACTGGAGAGCCAACGGGGTAAACTGGGTCAACTGGAGACCCAATGGGGTCATCTGGAGACCCAACAAGGTAAACTGGAGACCCAACGGGGTCAACTGGGTCAACTGGAGACCTTATGGGGTCAACTGGAGACCCAACGGGGTCAACTGGGTCAACTGGAGACCCAATGGGGTCAACTGGAGACCCAATGGGGTCAACTGGGTCAACTGGACACCTAATGGGGCAACTGGAGACCTAATGAGGTCAACTGGAGACCCAATGGGGTCAACTGGAGGCCCAATGAGGTCAACTGGAGACCCAACGGGGTCAACTGGGTCAACTGAAGACCCAATGGGGTCAACTGGAGGCCCAAGGGGGTCAACTGGAGACCCAAGGGGGTCAATGGGGTCAACTGGAGACCCAATGGGGTCAACTGGAGACCTAAAAGGGTCAATGGGGTCAACTGGAGACCCAATGGGGTCAACTGGAGGCCCAACGGGGTCAATGGGGTCAACTGGAGACCCAATGGGGTCAACTGGAGGCCTAAAAGGGTCAATGGGGTCAACTGGAGACCCAATGGGGTCAACTGGAGGCCCAACGGGGTAAATGGGGTCAACTGGAGACCCAATGGGGTCACCTGGAGACACAACGGGGTCAATAGGGTCTACTGGAGAGCCAATGGGGTCAACTGGAGACCCAAGGGGGTGAACTGGAGACCTAAAAGTGTCAATGGGGTCAACTGGAGGCCCAATGGGGTCAACTGGAGACCCAATGGGGTCACCTGGAGACCCAACAGGGTCAACAGGGTCAACTGGAGACCCAATGGGGTCAACTGGAGGCCCAATGGGGTCAACTGGAGACCCAAGGGGGTCAATGGGGTCAACTGGAGACCCAATGGGGTCAACTGGAGACCTAAAAGGGTCAATGGGGTCAACTGGAGACCCAATGGGGTCAACTGGAGGCCCAACGGGGTCAATGGGGTCAACTGGAGACCCAATGGGGTCACCTGGAGACACAACGGGGTCAATAGGGTCAAGTGGAGACCCAATGGGGTCAACTGGAGACCCAAGGGGGTGAACTGGAGACCTAAGAGGGTCAATGGGGTCAACTGGAGACCCAATGGGGTCACCTGGAGACACAATGGGGTCACCTGGAGACCCAACAGGGTCAACAGGGTCAACTGGAGACCCAATGGGGTCAACTGGAGACCCAATGGAGTCGATGGAGTCAACTGGAGACCCAATGGGGACAATCTGAGACCCAACGGGGTCAACTGGAGGCCCAATGGGATCAATGGGGTCAACTGGAGACCCAACATGGTCAACTGGAGGCACAAGGGGGTCAACTGAAGACCTAAGAGGGTCAATGGGGTCAACTGGAGAGCCAATGGGGTCAATTGGAGGTCTAAGAGGGTCAATGGGGTCAACTGGAGAGCCAATGGAGTCAACTGGAGGCCCAATGGGGTCAACTGGAGACCTAAGAGGGTCAACGGAGTCAACTGGAGACCCAATGGGGTCAACTGGAGACCTAAAAGGGTCAATGGGGTCAACTGGAGACCCAATGGGGTCAACTGGAGGCCCAATGGGGTCAACTGGAGACCCAAGGGGGTCAATGGGGTCAAATGGAGACCCAATGGGGTCAACTGGAGACCTAAAAGGGTCAATGGGGTCAACTGGAGACCCAATGGGGTCAACTGGAGGCCCAACGGGGTCAATAGGGTCTACTAGAGAGCCAATGGGGTCAACTGGAGACCCAATGGGGTCAACTGGAGACCCAAGGGGGTCAATGGGGTCAGCTGGAGACCCAATGGGGTCAACTGGAGACCCAGTGGGGTCAATGGGGTCAACTGGAGACCCAAGGGGGTCAACTGGAGACCCAATGGGGTCAATGGGGTCAACTGGAGACCCAATGGGGTCAAGTGGAGACCCAACGAGGTCAATGGGGTCAACTGGAGGCCCAATGGGGTCACCTGGAGACCCAACGGGGTCAATAGGGTCTACTGGAGAGCCAATGGGGTCAACTGGGGGCCTAAGAGGGTCAACTGGGTCTACTGGAGACCCAATGGGGTCAACTGGAGACCCAACGAGGTCAATGGGGTCAACTGGAGACCCAATGGGGTCAACTGGAGACCCAATGGGGTCAATGGTGTCAACTGGAGGCCCAATGGGGTCAAGTGGAGACCCAACGAGGTCAATGGGGTCAACTGGAGGCCCAATGGGGTCAATGGGGTCAACTGGAGCCCCAAGGAGACCAACTTCCCGGTGGCCCCAAAGTGGATCCGGATGAACTTCCCCTGGGGGGACACCGCCGGGAGGGTCCCCATGGGCCAGCAGCCCCGCCCCATAGATCCCGCCCCATAGATCCCCCCTGCCCCATAGATCCCGCCCCATAGATGATCCCAAACTCACGAAGCGCGACGAGTTGTCCTTGCGGACGGTCTTGGCGTTGCCGAAGGCCTCCAAGGCGGGGTTGGCCCGGATGATTTGGTCCTCCAAGGTCCCCTGGCGGTGACCCCAAAGGATATGGGGTGAGGGACAGCGAGGGGACACCCCCCCGCGCCCCATAAGTGTGGGGCGCGCCCACCTTGGCGGCCTCCTTCTTGCCGCGCTCTCCCAAGGCGGCGATGCTGGCGAAGTATTGGATGACCCTCTTGGTGTTGACCGTCTTCCCCGCCCCGGATTCGCCGCTGGGGAGGTTGTGGGGCACTTGTGGGGCGCTTATGGGGCGCTATGGGGCGCTACGGGGCGCTACGGGGCGCTATGGGGCGCTACGGGGCCGGCACTTACGTGATGAGGATGGATTGGTTCTCCCGATCTGCCGGGGGAAGACGACGCCGTGAGGGGGGTTTGGGGACGCAGGGGGGGGCGACCCCAAAATTATGTGGGGTTGGGCCGGCTCGACCCATCGGTAGACCCCACAAGCGGGCCCGTCACTTTTTTGGGGCAAAAAAAGCCCGTTTTAGGGTTCCCCACCCATTGTTTTTATTTTTGGGGTGAAACGGGCCGATTTTGGGGGGTTGGGGGTCTGAGGTGGGGCAGGGGAGGTGGGACCCCAAAACCCTGTGGGGTTGGGCCGGCTCGACCCATTGGTAGACCCCACAACCGGGCCCGTCACTTTTTGGGGCAAAAAAAGCCCGTTTTAGGGCTCCCCACCCATCGTTTTGGTTTTTTTTTGGGGTGAAACGGGCCGATTTGGGGGTGAAAAGGGGCCGAGGTGGGGCAGGGGAAGTGGGACCCCAAAACCCTGTGGGGTTGGGCCGGCTTGACCCATTGGTAGACCCCACAAGCGGGCCTGTCACTTTTTTGGGGCAAAAAAAGCCCGTTTTAGGGTTCCCCACCCATCATTTTGTTTTTTTTTGGGGTGAAACGGGCCGAAGTGGGGCAGGGGAGGTGGGACCCCAAAACCATGTGGGGTTGGGCCGGCTCGACCCATCGGTAGACCCCACAACCGGGCCCGTCACTTTTTGGGGCAAAAAAAGCCCGTTTTAGGGCTCCCCATGCATCGTTTTGTTTTTTTTTTGGGGTGAAACGGGCCGATTTGGGGGCGAAAAGGGGCCGAGGTGGGGCAGGGGAGGTGGGACCCCAAAACCCCGTGGGGTTGGGCCGGCTCGACCCATTGGTAGACCCCACAACCGGGCCCGTCACTTTTTTGGGGCAAAAAAAGCCCGTTTTAGGGCTCCCCACCCATCGTTTTGTTTTTTTTTGGGGTGAAACGGGCCGAAGTGGGGCAGGGGAGGTGGGACCCCAAAACCCCGTGGGGTTGGGCCGGCTCGACCCATCGGTAGACCCCACAAGCGGGCCCGTCACGTTTTTGGGGCAAAAAAAGCCCGTTTTAGGGCTCCCCACCCATCGTTTTGGTTTTTTTTTTGGGGTGAAACGGGCCGATTTGGGGGTGAAAAGGGGCCAAGGTGGGGCAGGGGAGGTGGGACCCCAAAACCCTGTGGGGTTGGGCCGGCTCGACCCATCGGTAGACCCCACAAGCGGGCCCGTCACGTTTTTTGGGGCAAAAAAAGCCCGTTTTAGGGCTCCCCGCCCATCTTTTTTTTTTTTTTTTTTTTTCTTTTTTGGGGTGAAACGGGGCGCTTTCGGGGTTCCCAGCCGTCAGCGTGTTCTGGTAGGCGTTGTCGGAGACGGAGAAGATGTGGGGCGGGACCTCGCTGCGCTTCTTGCCCCGGTAGGCGGCCACCACCTGGGCGTCGTAGACCGGCAGCCACTTGTAGGGGTTGACGGTGACGCAGAAGAGCCCCGAGGTCTTGAGGGCTTGGTTCTAGGTCACCCAAGGGGCTGGAGGTGGAAATCCCATTCTAGGTGGCCCAAAAGGTCTTGAGAGCTTGGTTCTAGGTGGCCCAAGGGGCTGGAGGTGGAAATCCCATTCTAGGTGGCCCAAAAGGTCTTGGGAGCTTGGTTCTAGGTCACCCAAGGGGTCTGGAAAGGGAAATCCCATTCTAGGTGGCCTATAGGGTCCGGAGATCTTGGTTCTAGGTGGCCCAAGGGGCTGGAGGTGGAAATCCCATTCTAGGTGGCCCAAAAGGTCTTGAGAGCTTGGTTCTAGGTGGCCCAAGGGTTTCAGGATGGGATATCCCAGTTCTAGGGACCCCAAAAGGTCTTGAGAGCTTGGTTCTAGGTGGCCCAAGGGGCTGGAGATGGAAATCCCATTCTAGGTGGCCTATAGGGTCCATAGATCTTGGTTCTAGGTGGCCCAAGGGGCTGGAGGTGGAAATCCCATTCTAGGTGGCCCAAAAGGTCTTGGGAGCTTGGTTCTAGGTGGCCCAAGGGGCTGGAAATGGGATAGCCCAGTTCTAGGTGGCCCAAAAGGTCTTGAGAGCTTGGTTCTAGGTGTCCCAAGGGGTCTGGAAATGGGATTTCCCTGGTCTAGGTGGTCCAAAACGTCTTGAGAGCTTGGTTCTAGGTCACCCAAGTGGTCTGGAAATGGGATAGCCCAGTTCTAGGTGGCCCAAAAGGTCTTGAGGTCTTGGTTCTAGGTGACCCAAGGGGCTGGAGGTGGAAATCCCATTCTAGGTGGCCCAAAAGGTCTTGAGATCTTGGTTCTAGGTGGCCCAAGGGGTCTGGAAATGGGATATCCCGCTTCTAGGTGGCCCCAAAGGTCTTGAGAGCTTGGTTCTAGGTCACCCAAGGGGCTGGAGATGGAAATCCCATTCTAGGTGGGCTATAGGGTCCGGAGATCTTGGTTCTAGGTGGCCCAAGGGGCTGGAGGTGGAAATCCCATTCTAGGTGGCCCAAAAGGTCTTGAGGTCTTGGTTCTAGGTGGCCCAAGGGGCTGGAAATGGGATAGCCCAGTTCTAGGTGGCCCAAAAGGTCTTGAGAGCTTGGTTCTAGGTGTCCCAAGGGGTCTGGAGGTGGGAACCTCTGGGTTCTAGGTGTCCCAAGGGACCTGGATATCTTGGTTCTAGGTGTCCCAAGAGGTTTAGAGGTGGGATCTCCTTGTTCTAGGTGTCCCAATGGACCTGGAGACATGGGACCTCCAGGTTCTAGGTGTCCCAAGGGGTCTGGAGGTGGGACCTCCAGGTTCTAGGTGTCCCAATGGACCTGGAGACCTTGGTTCTAGGTGTCCCAAGGGGTTTTGACATGGGACCTCCGGGTTCTAGGTGTCCTAAGGGACCTGAAGACCTTGGTTCTAGGTGTCCCAAGGGCTTTGGAGGTGGGAACCTCTGGGTTCTAGGTGCCCCAATGGACCTGGACACCTTGGTTCTAGGTGTCCCAAGGGGTTTGGACATGGGACCTCCGGGTTCTAGGTGTCCCAAGGGACCTGGAGACAGGGGACCTCCAGGTTCTAGGTGTCCCAAGGGGTCTGGAGGTGGGATCTCCAGGTTCTAGGTGCCCCAATGGACCTGGAGACCTTGGTTCTAGGTGTCCCAAGGCGGTTGGAGGTGGGATCTCCTGGTTCTAGGTGTCCCAAGGGACCTGGACACCTTGGTTCTAGGTGTCCCAAGGGGTCTGGAGGTGGGATCTCCTGGTTCTAGGTGTCCCAATGGACCTGGAGACAGGGGACCTCCAGGTTCTAGGTGTCCCAAGGGGTCTGGAGGTGGGACCTTCAGGTTCTAGGTGCCCCAATGGACCTGAAGACCTTGGTTCTAGGTGTCCCAAGGGGGTTGGAGGTGGCACCCCTTGGTTCAAGGTGCCCCAAGGGACCTGGAGACTTGGTTCTAGGTGTCCCAAGGGGTTTTGACATGGGACCTCCTGGTTCTAGGTGCCCCAAGGGACCTGAAGACCTTGGTTCTAGGTGTCCCAAGGAGTCTGGAGGTGGGACCTCCTGGTTCTAGGTGCCCCAAGGGGCCTGGAGACACGGGACCTCCTGGTTCTAGGTGTCCCAAGGGGTCTGGAGGTGGGATCTCCTGGTTCTAGGTGCCCCAATGGGTCTGGAGGTGGCACCCCTTGGTTCTAGGTGCCCCAAGGGACCTGAAGACCTTGGTTCTAGGTGTCCCAAGGGGTCTGGACATGGGACCTCTGGGTTCTAGGTGCCCCAATGGACCTGGAGACACGGGACCTCCAGGTTCTAGGTGTCCCAAGGGAGCTGGACACCTTGGTTCTAGGTGTCCCAAGGGGTTTTGACATGGGACCTCCAGGTTCTAGGTGTCCCAAGGGGTCTGGAGGTGGGATCTCCTGGTTCTAGGTGCCCCAATGGACCTGGAGACCTTGGTTCTAGGTGTCCCAAGGCGGTTGGAGGTGGGATCTCCTGGTTCTAGGTGTCCCAAGGGACCTGGACACCTTGGTTCTAGGTGTCCCAAGGGGGTTGGAGGTGGGATCTCCTGGTTCTAGGTGCCCCAAGGGACCTGGAGACACAGGACCTCCAGGTTCTAGGTGTCCCAAGGGGTCTGGAGGTGGGACCTTCAGGTTCTAGGTGCCCCAATGGGCCTGAAGACCTTGGTTCTAGGTGTCCCAAGGGCTTTGGAGGTGGGATCTCCTGGTTCTAGGTGCCCCAATGGACCTGGAGACATGGGACCTCCAGGTTCTAGGTGTCCCAAGGGGTCTGGAGGTGGGATCTCCTGGTTCTAGGTGCCCCAGGAGACCTGGAGACCTTGGTTCTAGGTGTCCCAAGGGGTCTGGAGGTGGGATCTCCAGGTTCTAGGTGTCCCAAGGGGTCTGGAGGTGGGACCTTCAGGTTCTAGGTGCCGTTTCAGGTTCTTTGGGCGGGTTTTGGGGGTAAACGTCGGCCTCGGGCACCGTCAGGGTCTGCGGGGGGTCCCAGAGGGGTCAGACCCCAAATCTCCCGGAATTCACCCCAAAAGTCCCGGGATTTACCAGGGATTCGCCCCGATTTGCCCCAAAATCCCATTAAATTCACCCCAAAATCCTGTTAAATTCACTCCAAAATCCCGTTAAATTCAACCAAAAATCCCTTTAAATTCACCCCAAAATCCCGTTAAATTCAACCAAAAATCCCTTTATATTCACCCCAAAATCCCATTAAATTCACCCCAAAATCCTATTAGATTCACCCCCAAATCCCATAAAATTCACCCCAAAATCCCCATAAATTCACCCCAAAATCCCATTAGATTCACCCCAAAATCCCATTAGATTTACCCCAAAATCCCATAAAATTCACCCCAAAAATCTCCATAAATTCAATCCAAAATCCCATAAAATTCACCCAAAAACCCCTTTAAATTCACCCCAAAATCCTCTTAAATTCACCCCAAAATCCCCATAAATTCACCCCAAAATCCCATTAGATTTACCCCAAAATCCCGTTAAATTCACCCCAAAATCCTGTTAAATTCACCCCCAAATCCCATTAGATTCACCCCCAAATCCCATTAGATTCACCCCAAAATCCCGTTAAATTCACCCAAAAATCCTCTTAAATTCACCCCCAAATCCCCTTAAATTCACCCTAAAATCTCATTAAATTGCCCCCAAAATCCCATTAAATTCACCCCAAAATCCCATAAAATTCACCCCCAAATCCTGTTAAATTCACCCCAAAATCCTCCAATTTCACCTCAAAACCCCCCAATTCACCCCACATGCCCCCAAATTCACCCCTTTTCTCCCCAAATTCACCCCCAATCACCATTTCCCTACAAATTCACCCCAAATTCCCCAAATTCACCCCAAAATTGCCCCCAAGTTCACTCCACCCCCCCGAATTCACCCCAAATCCCCTGAATTCGCCCCAAAATCCCCCCAACTGCAACTTTGCTACCCTCAATGACCCCAAATTCGCCCCTTTTCACCCCAAAACTCCCCATATCCAGCGTTTGACCCCAAATCCACCCATTTCACCCCAAATCCACCCATTTCACCCCAAATCCACCCATTTCACCCCAAATCCACCCATTTCACCCCAAACTCACCTTTTTTCGCTCCGAATCCTCCGAATTCACGTTTCCCGCCCCAAAATCCCCTCAAATCCCACTTTTCCACCCCAAATCCCCTTTTCTCCCCCAGAAAGCCCCAAAATCGCCTTTTCTCACCCCAAACCCCCCTCCTTAACCCTTTCCCTCCCCGTACGCCCCCAAATCCGCCCTTTTTCACCCCAAAGCCCCCCTGACCCCAAATTGACCCTTCCTGTCCCCAAATCCCCGTGTTAACCCCATTGACCCCCTTGACCCCATTGACCCCCTTGACCCCATTGACCCCATTAACCCCATTAACCCCATTAACCCCATTGACCCCATTGACCCCATAACCCCATTGACCCCATTAACCCCCTTGACCCCCTTGACCCCATTAACCCCATTGACCCCATTGACCCCATAACCCCATTGACCCCATTGACCCCATTGACCCCATAACCCCATTGACCCCATTGACCCCATTGACCCCCTTGACCCCATTGACCCCATCGACCCCATAACCCCATTGACCCCATTGACCCCCTTGACCCCATTAACCCCATTGACCCCATTGACCCCATTAACCCCATTGACCCCATTAACCCCTTTGACCCCATTGACCCCATTGACCCCATTAACCCCATTGACCCCATTGACCCCATTGACCCCATTGACCCCCCTGACCCCATAGACCCCATAACCCCATAACCCCATAACTCCCCGGTGGCGGTGCAGAGGCCGCGGGGGGCAGGGGGCGGGGCCGGGCGGGAAGGGGGCGGCCACGCCCAGAGCCTCTGACGTCATCTAGGGGGCGGGGACATGCAAATGAGGCCCGACCCGTAGCCGTGGGGCAGGACCCATAGCCGTGGGGCGGGACCCGTAGGGGTGGGAGCCGGCCCCATAGGCAGGGGTGGGACCCATAGGGGTGAGCTCTGCCCCATAGGGGTGAGTCCTGCCCCATAGAAAGGGGGCGGGACCCACAGAAAGGGGGTGGGACCCATAGAAAGGGGGTGGGACCCATAGGGATGAGCCCAGCCCCATAGCGAGCCCTGCCCCATAGCGAAGGGTCATGACCCATAGGGGTGGGCCCTGCCCCATAGGGGTGAGTCCTGCCCCATAGAAAGGGGGCGGGACCCATAGAAAGGGGGTGGGACCCATAGGGGTGAGCTCTGCCCCATAGAAAGGGGGTGGGACCCATAGAAAGGGGGTGGGACCCATAGAAAGGGGGTGGGACCCATAGGGGTGAGCTCTGCCCCATAGCAAGCCCTGCCCCATAGCAAGCTGTGCCCCATAGCAAAGGGTCATGACCCATAGGGGTGAGTCCTGCCCCATAGAAAGGGGGTGGGACCCATAGAAATGAGCCTGGCCCCATAGAAAGCTGTGCCCCATAGCGAGGGGTGGGACCCGTAGGGGTGACCCCTGCCCCATAGCAAGGTGATGTGCCCCATAGCGAGCTGTGCCCCATAGCGCCTCCCCCCGCCCCATAGCACCTCCCCCACCCCATAGCGCCCCCCCTGCCCCATAGCGCCCCCTCCTGCCCCATAGCGCCCCCCCCTGCCCCATAGCGCCCCCGCACCTTCAGTCCGTGGGTCTGGCACAGGAAAAGGATCCGGATCTGTGGGGCTGGGGGAGAGGGGCTGTGACCCACAGCGCCCCATAGCGCCCCATAGCAACCCCCTGCCCCATAGCGCCCCATACACCCCACATCCCCTATGTGCCCCATAGCGCCTCCCTACCCCATAGCGCCCCACAGCACCCGTGCCCTATAGCACCCCTGTGCCCCATAGCGCCCCCCACTTGCCCCATAGCGCCCCACATCCCACAGCAACCCCCCTGCCCCATAGCACCCTATACCCTCCCTGTGCCCCATAGCGCCCCACACATCCCCCCCCATACTCCCCAGAGCCCCACCGTGCCCCATAGCACCCCACATCCCCCAGCACCCTCCTGCCCCATAGCACCCCACAACCCCCTGTGCCCCATAGCGCCCCACACTCCCTGTGCCCCATAGCACTCCCCTGCCCCATAGCACCCCACATGCCCCACATCCCCTACATGCCCCATAGAGACCCCCTGCCCCATAGTGCCCCACACATCCCCACACACTCCCCATAGCCCCATAGCAACCCCCACGTGCCCCATAGCGCCCCACACACCCCACACTCTCCTTCACCCCATAGCACCCCCCTGCCCCATAGCGCCCCACACATCCTCCACACACACCCCATAGCGCCCCACATCGCCCAGCAACCCCTGCCCCATAGCCGGCCCAAAAGTGCCCCATAAGTGACCCACAGCGACCCCATAACTATCCCATAATTATCCCATAGCTGCCCCATAAGTGCCCCATAACCACCCCACACCTGCCCCATAGCTGCCCCATAAGTGTCCTTTAAGTACCCCATAAGTGCCCCATAGCACCCCATAACCACCCCACACTCGCCCCATAGCACCCCCCATAGCCGCCCCATAGCTGCCCCATAAGTGACCCATAGCGCCCCATAACCACCCTACGCTCGCCCCATAGCTGCCCCATAGCTGCCCCACAAGTGCCCCATAAGTGTCCCTTAAGTGCCCCATAAGTGCCCATAGTCGCCCCATAAGTGACCCTTAAGTTCCCCATAGCGCCCCATAAGCACCCCACAGCCACCCCATAACCACCCCACACCTGCCCCATGGCTGCCCCATAGAAGGCCAAGGTTGGGGGGGGGGAGGGGAGGGGAAGGGGGCCCAGCAGCTGCCGTGGGGATTTGGGGGGCTCCGGCTCGGCGGGGACCAGGGATTATGGGGACTTGGGGGGCTGGGGCTGTGGGGCAGGATCTATGGGGCAGGGATGGTCCCAGGACCCTTATGGGGCTCTGAACAGGATCTATGGGGCAGGACAAACAAGGCAGGATCTATGGGGCAGGATAGAGATGGTAGGATCTATGGGGCAGGATCTATGGGGCAGGATATATAGTGTAGGATATATAGGGCAGGATCTATGGGGCAGGATCTATGGGGCAAGATCTATGGGGCAGGATATATAGGGCAGGATCTATGGGGCAGGATCTATGGGGCAGGGATAGTCCCACGACTCTTATGGGGCTCTGAGCAGGATCTATAGGGTAGGATCTATGGGGCAGGACTCACAGGGCAGGATCTATGGGGCAGGATCTATGGGGCAGGGACAGTGCTGAGGTCCTTATGGGGCTCTGAGCAGGATCTATTGGGCAGGATCTATAGGGTAGGATCTATGGGGCAGGATCTATGAGGCAGGATATAGAGGGCAGGGTCTATGGGGCAGGATCTATGGGGTAGGATCTATGGGGCAGGATCTGTTGGGCAGAATCTATGGGGCAGGGACAGTGCTGAGGTCCTTATGGGGCTCTGAGCAGGATCTATGGGGCAGGATATAGAGGGCAGGACCTATGGGGCTGGGATCTAAGGAGCGGGATATATGGGGCTGGGATCTATGGGGCAGGATATAGAGTGTAGGATATATAGGGCAGGATCTATGGGGCAGGATCTGTGGGGCAGGATCATTGGACAGGATCTATGGGGCAGGGACAGTGCTGGGACTCTTATGGGGCTCTGAGCAGGATCTATGGGGCAGGATCTATAGGGTAGGATATATAGGGCAGGATCTTTTGGGCAGGATCTATGGGGCAGGGACGGTCCTGGATTCTTATGGGGCTCTGAGCAGGATCTATGGGGCAGGATCTATGGGGCAGGATCTATGGGGCAGGATATATAGTGTAGGATATATAGGGGAGGATCTATGGGGCAGGGACAGTGCTGAGGTCCTTATGGGGCTCTGAGCAGGATCTATGGGGCAGGATATAGAGGGTAGGATCTATGGGGCAGGATCTATGGGGCAGGATCTATGGGGCTGGGATCTAAGGGGCGGGATATATGGGGCTGGGATCTATGGGGCAGGATATAGAGAGTAGGATCTATGGGGCAGGATCTATGGGGCAGAGATAGTCCCATGACTCTTATGGGGCTCTGAGCAGGATCTATGGGGTAGGATCTATGGGGCAGGATCTATGGGGCAGGATATAGAGGGCAGGATCTATGGGGCTGGGATCTAAGGGGCGGGATATATGGGGCTGGGATCTATGGGGCAGGATATAGAGGGTAGGATCTATGGGGCAGGATCTATGGGGCAGGGGCTGTCCCGGGACTCTTATGGGGCTCTGAGCAGGATCTATGGGGCAGAATCTGTGGGGCAGGACAAACAAGGCAGGATCTATGGGGCAGGATCATTAGACAGGATCTATGGGGCAGAGACAGTGCTGGGGTCCTTATGGGGCTCTGAGCAGGATCTATGGGGCAGGATCTATAGGGTAGGATATATAGGGCAGGATCTTTTGGGCAGGATCTATGGGGCAGGATCTATGGGGCAGGATCTATGGGGCACGGGCGGTCCTGGATTCTTATGGGGCTCTGAGCAGGATCTATGGGGCAGGATCTATGGGGCAGGACAAACAAGGTAGGATCTATGGGGCAGGATCTATGGGGCAAGATCTATGGGGCTGGATATATGAGGTAGGATCTATAGGGTAGGATCTATGGGGCAGGACTCACAGGGCAGGATCTATGGGGCAGGGACAGTGCTGAGGTCCTTATGGGGCTCTGAGCAGGATCTATTGGGCAGGATCTATGGGGCAGGACAAACAAGGCAGGATCTATGGGGCAGGATCATTGGACAGGATCTATGGGACAGAGACAGTGCTGGGGTACTTATGGGGCTCTGAGCAGGATCTATGGGGCAGGATCTATAGGGTAGGATATATAGGGCAGGATCTTTTGGGCAGGATCTATGGGGCAGGATCTGTGGGTCTGGATATACAGGGTTGGATCTATGGGGCTGGGGATCTATGGGGCAGGATATAGAGTGTAGGATATATAGGGCAGGATCTATGGGGCAGGATCTGTGGGGCAGGATCTATGGGGCAGGACAAAAAAGGCAAGATCTACGGGGCAGGATAGAGAGGGCAGGATCTATGGGGCAGGATCTATGGGGCAGGACAAACAAGGCAGGATCTATGGGGCAGGATCTATGGGGCAGGACAAACAAGGCAGGATCTATGGGGCAGGATATACAGGGTAGGATCTATAGGGCAGGCTCTATGGGGCAGGATCTATGGGGCTGGATCTATGGGGCAGGATCTATGGGGCAAGGGCACTCCCGGGACTCTTATGGGGCTCTGAGCAGGATCTATGGGGCAGGATCTATGGGGCAGGACAAACAAGGCAGGATCTATGGGGCAGGATAGAGACGGTAGGATCTATGGGGCAGGATCTATGGGGCAGGATATATAGTGTAGGATATATAGGGCAGGATCTATGGGGCTGGGATCTAAGGGGCAGGCTCTATGGGGCAGGATATATAGGGTAGGATCTATGGGGCAGGATCTATGGGGCAGGGATAGTCCCACGACTCTTATGGGGCTCTGAGCAGGATCTATGGGGTAGGATCTATGGGGCAGGACTCACAGGGCAGGATCTATGGGGCAGGGACAGTGCTGAGGTCCTTATGGGGCTCTGAGCAGGATCTATGGGGCAGGATATAGAGGGTAGGATCTATGGGGCAGGATCTATGGGGCAGGATATAGAGGGCAGGGTCTATGGGTCTGGGATCTAAGGGGCGGGATATATGGGGCTGGGATCTATGGGGCAGGATCTATGGGGCAGGGGCAGTCCCGGGACTCTTATGGGGCTCTGAGCAGGATCTATGGGGCAGAATCTGTGGGGCAGGACAAACAAGGCAGGATCTATGGGGCAGGATCATTGGACAGGATCTATGGGGCAGAGACAGTGCTGGGGTCCTTATGGGGCTCTGAGCAGGATCTATGGGGCAGGATCTATAGGGTAGGATATATAGGGCAGGATCTTTTGGGCAGGATCTATGGGGCAGGATCTATGGGGCACGGGCGGTCCTGGATTCTTATGGGGCTCTGAGCAGGATCTATGGGGCAGGACCAACAAGTCAGGCTCTATGGGGCAGGATCTATAGGGTCGGATATATAGGGCAGGATCTATGGGGCAGGACTAACAAGGCAGGATCTATGGGGCAGGATATAAAGGGCAGGATCTATGGGGCAAGATCTATGGGGCAGGATCTATGGGGCAGGATCTATGGGGCAGGGATGGTCCTGGATTCTTATGGGGCTCTGAGCAGGATCTATGGGGCAGGATCTATGGGGCAGGACAAACAAGGCAGGATCTATGGGGCAGGCTATATAGGGCAGGATCTATGGGGCAGGATCTATGGGGCAGGGACAGTCCTGGGACCCTTATGGGGCTCTGAGCAGGCTCTATGGGGCAGTATCTATGGGGCAGGATCTATGGGGCGGGCTCTATGGGGCAGCCCCACATCCCCCCCCCTCCCCTCCCCTCCCCCCCCCCGGGGGCCACCGCTTTGTCCCCGCTTTGTCCCCGTCAGCGCCCGCGGGTGGGGGGGGGGGGGACAAAAATACCCCATAGGGACCCACAGGGACCCCATAGGGACCCCATAGAGACCCATAGAACCCCATAGGGTCATTAGGGACCCATAGGGCCCCATAGAATCCTATAAGGCCCCATAGGGACCCGTAGAGACCCCCAGACCCATAGAATCCCATAAAGCCCCATAGGGACCCATAGGGACCCACAGAACCCCATATGGCCCCATAGGACCCATAGAGACCCCATAGAGACCCCAAAAAGACCCCAAAAGACCTCAAAAAGACCCCAAAAGACCCCCAAAAGACCCCAAAAAGACCCCAAAGAGACCCCAAAGAGACCCCAAAAAGACCCCAAAAGACCCCAAAAAGACCCTGTAAAGACCCACAAAAGACCCCATAGAGACCCCAAAAGACCCCCAAAAGACCCCAAAAAGACCCCATAGACCCCAGAGACCCCAGAAAGACATCAAAAAGACCCCAAAAAGACCCCAAAAGACCCCAGAGACCCCCAAAAAAACCAAAAAGACCCCCAAAAGACCCCATAGAGACCCCATAGAGACCCCAAAAAGACCCCACAGAGACCCCATAGACCTCTTAGGGACCCCAAAAAGACCCCAAAAGACCCCAAAAAGACCCCCAAAAGACCCCATAGAGACCCTGTAGAGACCCCATAGACCCCACAGAGACCCCATAGACCTCTTATGGACCCCAAAAAGACCCCAAAAGACCCCAAAAGACCCCCAAAAGACCCCATAGAGGCCCTGTAGAGACCCCAAAAGACCCCAAAAGACCCCAAAAATACCCCAAAAGACCCCAAAAAGACCCCAAAAAGACCCCAAAGAGACCCCAAAGAGACCCCAAAAAGACCCCAAAAGACCCCAAAAAGACCCTGTAAAGACCCACAAAAGACCCCATAGAGACCCCAAAAGACCCCAAAAAGACCCCAAAAGACCCCACAAAGACCCCATAGGGACCCCAAAAAGACCCCAAAAGACCCCAAAAAGACCCCAAAGACCTCAAAAAGATCCCCAGAAGACCCCATAGAGACCCCATAGAACCCCATAGAGACCCCATAGGGACCCCATAGAGACCCCATAAAGACCCCATAGACCCCACAGAGACCCCATAGACCCCAAAAGACCCCATAGACCCCAAAAAGACCCCAAAAGACCCCAGAGACCCCCAAAAAAACCAAAAAGACCCCCAAAAGACCCCATAGAGACCCCATAAAGACCCCATAGACCCCACAGAGACCCCATAGACCTCTTAGGGACCCCAAAAAGACCCCAAAAGACCCCAAAAGACCCCAAAAAGACCCCATAGAGACCCTGTAGAGACCCCAAAAGACCCCAATAGACCCCCAAAATACCCCAAAAGACCCCCAAAAGACCCCAAAAAGACCCCAAAAAGACCCCAAAGAGACCCCAAAAAGACCCCAAAAGACCCCAAAAAGACCCTGTAAAGACCCACAAAAGACCCCATAGAGACCCCAAAAGACCCCAAAAAGACCCCAAAAGACCCCATAGACCCCAGAGACCCCAAAAAGACCCCAAAGAGACCCCAAAAAGACCCCAAAAGACCCCAGAGACCTCAAAAAGACCCCAAAAAGACCCCAAAAGACCCCAGAGACCCCAAAAAGACCCCAAAAAGACCCCAAAAAGACCCCATAGAGACCCCATAAAGACCCCATAGAGACCCTGTAGAGACCCCATAGACCCCACAGAGACCCCATAGACCTCTTAGGGACCCCAAAAAGACCCCAAAAGACCCCAAAAGACCCCCAAAAGACCCCATAGAGACCCCAAAAAGACCCCATAGACCCCACAGAGACCCCATAGACCTCTTAGGGACCCCAAAAAGACCCCAAAAGACCCCAGAAGACCCCAAAAAGACCCCAAAAAGACCCCATAGACCCCAGAGACCCCAGAAAGACATCAAAAAGACCCCAAAAAGACCCCAAAAGACCCTGAAAGACCCCAAAAAGACCCCAAAGAGACCCCATAGACCCCAGAGACCCCAGAAAGACATCAAAAAGACCCCAAAAAGACCCCAAAAGACCCTGAAAGACCCCAAAAAGACCCCATAGAGACCCTGTAGAGACCCCAAAAGACCCCAAAAGACCCCAAAAATACCCCAAAAGACCCCCAAAAGACCCCAAAAAGACCCCAAAGAGACTCCAAAGAGACCCCAAAAAGACCCCAAAAGACCCCAAAAAGACCCTGTAAAGACCCACAAAAGACCCCATAGAGACCCCAGAAGACCCCAAAAAGACCCCAAAAGACCCTGAAAGACCCCAGAGACCCCAGAGATCTCAAAAAGACCCCAAAAAGACCCCAAAAAGACCCCAAAAGACCCCACAAAGACCCCATAGGGACCCCAAAAAGACCCCAAAAGACCCCAAAAAGACCCCAAAGACCTCAAAAAGATCCCCAAAAGACCCCATAGCGACCCCATAGAACCCCATAGAGACCCCATAGGGACCCCATAGGGACCCCATAGAGACCCCATAGGGACCCCAAAAAGATCCCAAAAGACCCTGAAAGACCCCAGAGATCCCAGAGATCTCAAAAAGACCCCAAAAAGACCCCAAAAAGACCCCAGAGACCCCAGAGACACCAGAAAGACATCAAAAAGACCCCATAGAGACCCCATAGGGACCCCATAGAGACCCCATAAAGACCCCATAGACCCCACAGAGACCCCATAGACCCCAAAAGACCCCATAGACCCCAAAAAGACCCCAAAAGACCCCAGAGACCCCCCAAAAAAACAAAAAGACCCCCAAAAGACCCCATAGAGACCCCAAAAAAACCCCATAGACCCCACAGAGACCCCATAAAGACCCCATAGACCCCACAGAGACCCCATAGACCTCTTAGGGACCCCAAAAAGACCCCAAAAGACCCCAAAAGACCCCAAAAAGACCCCATAGAGACCCTGTAGAGACCCCAAAAGACCCCAAAAGACCCCAAAAATACCCCAAAAGACCCCAAAAAGACCCCAAAAAGACCCCAAAGAGACCCCAAAGAGACCCCAAAAAGACCCCAAAAGACCCCAAAAAGACCCTGTAAAGACCCCCAAAAGACCCCATAGAGACCCCAAAAGACCCCAAAAAGACCCCAAAAAGACCCCATAGACCCCAGAGACCCCAAAAAGACCCCAAAGAGACCCCAAAAAGACCCCAAAAGACCCCAGAGACCTCAAAAAGACCCCAAAAAGACCCCAAAAAGACCCCATAGAGACCCCATAAAGACCCCATAGAGACCCCAAAAAGACCCCATAGACCCCACAGAGACCCCATAGACCTCTTAGGGACCCCAAAAAGACCCCAAAAGACCCCAAAAGACCCCAAAAAGACCCCATAGAGGCCCTGTAGAGACCCCATAGACCCCACAGAGACCCCATAGACCTCTTAGGGACCCCAAAAAGACCCCAAAAGACCCCAAAAGACCCCAAAAAGACCCCATAGAGACCCTGTAGAGACCCCAAAAGACCCCAAAAGACCCCAAAAATACCCCAAAAGACCCCAAAAAGACCCCAAAAAGACCCCAAAGAGACCCCAAAGAGACCCCAAAAAGACCCCAAAAGACCCCAAAAAGACCCTGTAAAGACCCACAAAAGACCCCATAGAGACCCCAAAAGACCCCAAAAAGACCCCAAAAGACCCCACAAAGACCCCATAGGGACCCCAAAAAGACCCCAAAAGACCCCAAAAAGACCCCAAAGACCTCAAAAAGATCCCCAAAAGACCCCATAGAGACCCCATAGAACCCCATAGAGACCCCATAGAGACCCCATAAAGACCCCATAGACCCCACAGAGACCCCATAGACCCCAAAAGACCCCATAGACCCCAAAAAGACCCCAAAAGACCCCAGAGACCCCCAAAAAAACCAAAAAGACCCCCAAAAGACCCCATAGAGACCCCATAAAGACCCCATAGACCCCACAGAGACCCCATAGACCTCTTAGGGACCCCAAAAAGACCCCAAAAGACCCCAAAAGACCCCAAAAAGACCCCATAGAGACCCTGTAGAGACCCCAAAAGACCCCAATAGACCCCCAAAATACCCCAAAAGACCCCCAAAAGACCCCAAAAAGACCCCAAAAAGACCCCAAAGAGACCCCAAAAAGACCCCAAAAGACCCCAAAAAGACCCTGTAAAGACCCACAAAAGACCCCATAGAGACCCCAAAAGACCCCAAAAAGACCCCAAAAAGACCCCATAGACCCCAGAGACCCCAAAAAGACCCCAAAGAGACCCCAAAAAGACCCCAAAAGACCCCAGAGACCTCAAAAAGACCCCAAAAAGACCCCAAAAAGACCCCATAGAGACCCCATAAAGACCCCATAGAGACCCTGTAGAGACCCCATAGACCCCACAGAGACCCCATAGACCTCTTAGGGACCCCAAAAAGACCCCAAAAGACCCTGAAAGACCCCAAAAAGACCCCAAAGAGACCCCAAAAAGACCCCAAAAGACCCCCAAAATACCCCAAAAGACCCCCAAAAGACCCCAAAGAGACCCCAAAGAGACCCCAAAAAGACCCCAAAAGACCCCAAAAAGACCCTGTAAAGACCCACAAAAGACCCCATAGAGACCCCAAAAGACCCCAAAAAGACCCCAAAAAGACCCCATAGACCCCAGAGATCCCAAAAAGACCCCAAAGAGACCCCAAAAAGACCCCAAAAGACCCCAAAAAGACCCCATAGAGACCCTGTAGAGACCCCAAAAGACCCCAAAAGACCCCAAAAATACCCCAAAAGACCCCCAAAAGACCCCAAAAAGACCCCATAGACCCCAGAGACCCCAAAAAGACCCCAAAGAGACCCCAAAAAGACCCCAAAAGACCCCAGAGACCTCAAAAAGACCCCCAAAAGACCCCAAAAGACCCCAGAGACCCCAAAAAGACCCCAAAAGACCCCAAAAGACCCCAGAGACCCCAAAAACACCCCAAAAGACCCCAGAGACCCCAAAAAGACCCCAAAAAGACCCCAGAGACCTCAAAAAGACCCCCAAAAGACCCCAAAAAACCCCAGAGACCTCAAAAAGACCCCCAAAAGACCCCAAAAGACCCCAGAGACCCCAAAAAGACCCCAAAAAGACCCACAAAAGACCCCATAGACCCCATAGAGACCCCAAAAAGACCCCACAGAGACCCCATAGACCTCTTAGGGACCCCAAAAAGACCCCAAAAGACCCCAAAAGACCCCCAAAAGACCCCATAGAGACCCTGTCTCTATGGACCCCCATATGGGCCCCATATGGGGTCCATATGGGGTCTGTATGGGGTCTTTCAGGGTCTTTTTGGGGTCTTTTGGGGTGGTTTGGGGTCTCTATGGGGTCTCTGTGGGGCTTCTGGGGGTCTCTATGGGGTCCCCTATGGGGTCTTACAGGTCCCTATGGGGCCCTATGGGTCCCTAATGTCCCTATGGGGTTCTATGGGTCCCTATGGGGTCTCTATGGGTCCTTATAGGATTCTATGGGTCCTATGGGTCCCTGTGGGTCCCTATGGGTCCTATGGGGTCTCTGTGGGTCTCTATGGGGCCTTATGGGGTTCTGTGGGTCCCTATGGGTCTCTGTGGGGCTTTATGGGATTCTATGGGTCTGGGGGTCTCTAGGGGTCCCTATGGGGCCTTATAGGATTCTATGGGGCCCTATGGGGCCCTAATGACCCTATGGGGTTCTATGGGTCTCTATGGGGTGCTATGGGGTCCCTGTGGGTCCCTATAGTTCCTATGGGTCCCTATGGGTCCTATGGGTCCTATGGAGTACTATGGGGTCCCTATGGGTCCTTATAGGATTCTATGGGGCGGGGGGGTCTCTATGGGGCTCTATGGGTCCTATGGGTCTGTATGGGGTCCCTATGGGGCCTTATAGGATTCTATGGGTCCTATGGGTCCCTGTGGGTCCCTATGGGTCCTATGGGGTCTCTGTGGGTCTCCATGGGTCCTATGGGTCTGTATGGGGTCCCTATGGGGCCTATGGGGTTCTATGGGTCCCTATGGGGCCTTATAGGATTCTATGGGGCTGGGGGGTCCCTAATGACCCTATGGGGTTCTATGGGTCTCTATGGGGTCCCTATGGGTCCTATGGGTCCCTGTGGGTCCCTATGGGTCCTATGGGGTCCCTGTGGGTCTTTTGGTGTCATCTGCAAACTTACTGAGGGTGCACTCAATGCCCTCGTCCAGATCATCGATGAAGATATTAAAGAGGACTGGCCCCAGTACCGAGCCCTGGGGGACGCCACTAGTGACTGGCCTCCAACTGGACTTGGCTCCATTCACCACGACTCTTTGGGCCCGGCTATCCAGCCAGTTTCTAACCCAACGAAGCGTGCGCCAGTCCAAGCCAAGAGCAGCCAGTTTCTTGAGGAGAATGCTGTGGGAAATGGTGTCAAAAGCCTTGCTGAAGTCAAGGTAGACCACATCCACAGCCTTTCCCTCATCCACCCAGCACGTCACTTTGTCATAGAAGGAGATCAGGTTCGTCAAGCAGGATCTGCCTTTCATAAAGCCATGCTGACTGGGCCTGACCGCCTGCTTGCCCTGCAAGAGCCGCGTGATGACTCTCAAGATAATCTGCTCCATGAGCTTCCCTGGTACTGAGGTCAAACTGACAGGCCTGTAGTTTCCCA
>NC_140334.1:0-33494 GCF_964211825.1 Aythya ferina
TATTTTAGGACCCCAATACCTTGTGACCCCAATAATTTAGGACCCCCATATTTTAGGACCCAATACCTTGTGACCCCAATATTTTAGGACCCCAATACTTTGTGACCCCAATCTTTGGGCCCCCTCTCACCCCCTTTTTTCCTTTTCGGGGTCCCCCAGACCCCCGCGTGCGGCTGCTGCAGGGCGACGTGGGGGACGCGGGGGCCGTGGGCGGGCGCTGGGGGGGGCGGGGGTGGTGCTGCACGCCGCCTCCCTCGTCGACGTCTGGGGACGGGCCCCCCCCGAGGCCATCGCCCGCGTCAACGTGCAGGGTGAGGGGGTTTGGGGGGATTTGGGGGGTTCGGGGGGAAAAAATGGGGGATTTGGGGGGTTGGAGGGGGTTTGGGGGAAAATGGGGGATTTGGGGGGGATTTGGGGGGTTTGGGGGGGGGGTTTGGGGGGGAGAAATGGGGGATTTGGGGGGGTTTGGGGGGAATTTGGGGGTTTGGGGTCTGAAATGGGGGATTTGGGGGGGTTTGGGGGGGATTTGGGAGGAAAAATGGGGGGATTTGGGGGGGTTTGGGGGGAAAAATGGGGGGTTTGGGAGGGGATATGGGGGGTTTGGGGGGGGTTGGGGGAGAAATGGGGGGTTTGGGGTCTGAAATGGGGGTTTTGGGGGGGTTTTGGGGGGTTTGGGGGGGGTTGGAGGGGGGTTTGGGGGGAAATGGGGGATTTGGGGGGATTTGGGGGGTTTGGGGGGAGTTTTGGGGGTTCGGGGGGGGTTGGAGGGGGGTTTGGGGGGGATGGGGGATTTGGGGGGTTTGGGGGGGTGAGGGGGGTGGGGGGTTGGGGGGGGTTGGGAGGGGTTGGGGGGTTTGGGGGGATTTGGGGTTTGGGGTCTGAATGGGGGATTTGGGGGGGATTTGGGGGGTTTGGGGGAATTTGGGGGTTCGGGGGGGGTTGGAGGGGGGTTGGGGGGGAAAATGGGGGATTGGGGGGGGTTTGGGGGGGGTTGGAGGGGGGGTTGGGGGTTTGGGGGGGTTGGAGGGGGGTTTGGGGGAAAAATGGGGGATTTGGGGGGGTTGGGGGGAAAAATGGGGGGTTGGGGTGGATATTGGGGGATTTGGGGGAGAAATGGGGGGTTTGGGAGGGATATATGGGGTTTGGGGGGGGATATGGGGGATTTGGGGGGATATGGGGGGTTTGGGGGGGGTTGGGGGAGGAAATGGGGGTTTGGGGGGGATTTGGGGGGTTTGGGGGGGGATATGGGGGATTTGGGGGGGATATGGGGGGGTTTGGGGGGGGGAGAAATGGTGGGATTTGGGGGGGCTGGGGGGAGTTGGGGAGAAATGGGGGATTTGGAGGGGTTTGGGGTCTGAAATGGGGGTTTGGGGAGAAATGGGGGTTTGGGGGAGGAAAATTGGGGGTTGGGGGGAGAAATTGGGGGTTGGGGGGGATATGGGGTTCTGGGGGGGGGATTTGGGCCCCAAAACGGGGGGATTTGGGTCTCCCCCTCACCCCCAATCACCCTGAGGGCCGAGCACGGGGCCCCTTTCCCCCCCCTCCCATTACAAATCCCCTTCTGGGGGTGTCCCCGTTTTACGGGGGGGAGTCGGGGGACCCCCCCCAAATTAATTAACTCCTTAATTAATTAACTAATTAATTAAAAGGGACCAAAAACGTGATCGCGGCCTGCCGGGCGGGGGGCGTGCGCTGCCTGATCTACACCAGCAGCATGGAGGTGGTGGGGCCCAACACCCGCGGGGACCCCTTCATCAGGTACCCCCCCCTTCGAAGACGATATTTTGGGGGATCCCCGACCCCAAATTTCACGTTTTTCACCCCAAAATTGACCCCGGTCCAGGGGGGACGAGGAGTCGCCCTACCCGGTGCGGCACACGGAGCCCTATCCCCTCAGCAAGGCCCAGGCCGAGCGCCTCGTCCTGGAGGCCAACGGGACCCCCGTGAGGGGCTTTTTTTGGGGGGTTTTGGGGGTTTTTGGGGGGTTTTTGGGGTCCTGGGGGGTTGGGGGGAGGCTGAGGGTGTTTATGGGGGGGTTTCAGGCGGATTTGGGGGGATACGAGGGGGATTTGGGGGGGAAATGGGGTGTTTCAGGGGGTCCTGGAGGCCAACGGGACCCCCGTGAGGGGCTTTTTTGGGGGGCGTTGGGGGTTTGGGGGGTTTTGGGGGTCCTGGGGGGGTTGGGGGGAGGCTGAGGGTGTTTATGGGGGGGTTTGGGGGGAATTTGGGGGGGTACGAGGGGGATTTGGGGGGGAAACAGGGGGGAAATGGGGTGTTTTGAGGGTCCTGCGGGGGTTGGGGGGACTGTGAGGGTCTTTTTGGGGGGGTTTTGGGGGGTTTTGGGGGTCCTGGGGGGGCTGGGGGGGGGCTGAGGGTCTTTATGGGGGGGGTTGGGGGGGATTTGGGGGGGATATAGGGGGGAAACGGGGACCTGGGAGGGGTTTGGGGGGTTTTGGGGTGGGTTTGGGGGTCCTGGGGGGGCTCTTTGCGCCCCAAACTTTGGGGTCTTCATTTTGGGGGGGTCACCCAGCCCCTGACCCCCCCAAATTTCCCACAGGTGGCCGGGGGGGTTGAAATTTGGGTGGGGATTTGGGGAGTTTTTTTGGGATTTGGGGTCTCTGGGAGGGTTTTTAGGGCTGTGGGGGGGCTCTTTGCACCCCAAACTTTGGGGTCTTCATTCTGGGGGGGTCGCCCAGCCCCTGACCCCCCACATATTTCCCGCAGGTGGCCGGGGGGGGGACAATTTTGGGGGGAAATATAGGGGATTTGGGGGGATTTGAGGACACAGAGAGGGTTTTTGGGGCTGTGGGGGGGTCTTTGACCCCAAACTTCGTGATCTTGGTTCTGGGGGGGGTCGCCCAGCCCCTGACCCCCCCAAATTTCCCGCAGGTGGCCGGGGGGGGCCGCCTGGTGACGGTGGCCCTGCGCCCCACCGGGATCTACGGCGAGCGGCACCCACTGATGGCCCAGTTCTACCGGCGGGGGCGGGCGGCGGGGGGGTGGCTGCCCCGAACCCTCCCCTCCCACGCCGAGCACGGCCGCGTCTACGCCGGTGGGTGCTGCCCCATAGCTGCCCCATAGCTGCCCCATAGAGACCCTATAGTGGCCCTATAGTGACCCTATAATGGCCCCATAGCGGACCCATAGCTGCTTTTTCCCCCATATCCCCTCTCCCCACCCCATAACCCCCCCATAACCCCCTCTCCTGACCCCAAAACCCCCTTATTTCCCCAAAACCCCCTTTTTTCCCCCAAAATCCCCCCATAACCCCATCTCCTGACCCCAAAACCCCTTATTTCCCCCATAATCCCCCCATAACCCCCTTATCTCCCACCCCATAACCCCAAATCCCCCTTTTTTCCCCATAACCACCCCATAAACCCATCTCCTGACCCCAAAACCCTCTTATTTTCCCCCCAAACCCCCCTTATTTCCCCAAAACCCCTTTTTTCCCCCAAAACCCCTTTTTCCCCAAATCCCCCCATAACCCCATCTCCTGACCCTAAAACCCACTTATTTCCCCCAAAACCCACCTTATTTCCCCCCAAACCCCCTTATTTCCCCCCACAACCCCTCTCCCCACCCCCATAACCCCCCTCCCCACCCCACAACCCCCTCATCTCCCCCCCTCATCACCCCAAAACCCCCTTTTTTTCCCCTCCATAACCCTTCTCCCCATCCCATAATCCCCCATAACCCCATTTCCTGATCCCACAACACCCTCATCTCCCCCCACATCACCTCCAAACCCCCTTTTATTCCCCCAAAACCCTCTTATTTCCCCAAAACCTCTTATTTCCTAAAACCCCCTTTATTCCCCAAACCCCATTTTTCCCCCAAACCCCCCCATAACCCCCTTATATCCCTACCCCATCACCCCAAAACCCCTTTTTTTCCCCCTAACCCCCCATAACCCCATCTCCTGACCCCAAAACCCCCTTTTTTCCCCCCAACCCCCCCCATAACCCCCTTATTCTCTCTCCCCCCGCAGGCAACGTGGCCTGGATGCACCTCCTGGCCGCCCGCGCCGCCCTCCGGCACCCTTCGAGCGTGGGAGGCGAAGTTTTTTACTGCTACGACTCCTCACCCTACGCCGCCTACGAAGACTTCAACATGCTCCTCCTCGGCCCCGCCGGGCTCCGTTTCGGGGGTCCCCGCGCCCCCCGGGGGCTCCTCCTCGTCCTGGCCCACCTCAACGCCTTCCTCAGGGCCTTGTTGAAGCCCCTCTGCCCCTACGCCCCCCTCCTCAATCCCTACACCCTGGCCGTGGCTAGCACCCCCTTCACCGTGGCTACCGACAAGGCTCAGCGCCGTTTCGGCTACCGGCCCCTCTACAGCTGGGAGGAGGCCCGGGGACGCACCGTCAGCTGGATCCGGCAGCTGGATTTGGGGTGAGTGGACCCCCCCTAGAAGGGGGTTGTGATATGGGGGGGGTCTCTATGGGGTCGGGGGGGGGGCCCTGAAGGAGATTGGGGGCGGGGATGGGCTCGGGGGAGAGGTTGGGGGGGGGGTGTTGGGTGGTTATGGGGGGATCCAGGCCGGGTTTTGGATCTGACCGTGATCCTGAGGGGGGATCCAGGCCGGGTTTTGGCTCGGACCCTGATCCGGAGGGGGATCCAGGCCGGGTTTTGCCTTGGACCCTGATCCGGAGGAGGATCCAGGCCAGGTTTTGGCTTGGACCCCGATCCTGGGGGTTTATCCAGGCTGGATTTTGGTTCAGACCCTGATCCTGAGGGGGATCCAGGCCAGGTTTTGGCTCTGATCCAGATCCTGGCTGTGATCCAGGCCGGATTTTGGCCTCAATCCGTATCCTGGCTGCGATCCAGGCCAGGTTTTGGGCCCCAGTCCAGATCCTGGCTCTAATCCAGGCCAGGTTCTGGCTCCAATCCCAATCCTGGCTGTAATCCAGGCCAGATTTTGGCCTCAATCCGTGTCCTGGCTGCAATCCAGGCCAGGTTTTGGGCCCAATCCCAATCCTGGCTGCGATCCAGGCCAGATTTTGGGTCCCAATCCAGATCCTGGCCCAGGTTCTGGCTCCAATCCGGATCCTGATCCAGATCCAGGCCGGATTTTGGACTCCAATCCAGATCCTGGCTCCAATCCAAGCCAGGTTCTGGCCCCAATCCAGATCCTGATCCAGATCCAGGCTGGGTTTGGACCCCAATCCAGATCTTGGTCCGGGTTCTGGCTCCAATCCGGATCCTGATCCAGATCCATTCCGGATTTTGGCCTCCAATCCAGATCCTGCTCCGGATCCAGACCGGATCCGGATCCGTGCAGGCTCCGGGCTGGGATCCAGGCCGTGTTTTCCTTCTCTCCCCCAGCTCCAAGTCCTGATCCGGGCCGGGCTTTGGCTCCTCCCTCTTCTCCCAGGCTCCGCCTCCAGGTTTTACCCCGCCCCTCTCATCACCACCCCGTGGCCCCGCCCCCTCATTAGCATAATTTCCCCCCCTAATTACCAATTAAAGGCACCCGACGCCTCTCCCCGCCTCCTTCTTGGGTGGGTGGGAGGGGCTGGGGGCGTGGCCTCGTGGCTCCGCCCCCTTTGGGGGCGGGGCTTGGGGGATCCCCGAGCTGCCCAGTCCCGGCCCCGAGGAGGAGGAGGAGGAGGAAGAGACAGGAGGTAGGGGGGGGGGGGGCTATGGGGCAGGGGGGGGGCTGTGGGGGGGGCTATGGGGCAGAGCTGTGGGTCTGGGGGATCTATGGGGCAGAGGGGGTGTCCCTGGGGGTCACAGGGGGGCTTTTGGGGGGGTCCCTTAGGGCAGGGGGATCTATGGGGCACAAAGGGGGTCCCTGGGGGGTCTCTGTGCGATCTACGCCCCCCTCTCCCCATCCCAATGGGGCAGCCCCCTCCCCCCATCCCCCCATCCTCCATCCCCAACACCCCCCCCTCTAACCCCATAACCCCCCCCCCCAACCCCATAACCCCCCCTCTGTCCCCCTAACCCCCCCTCTGACCCCATCACCCCCCCCGACCCCCTAACTCCCCCCTGACCCCATAACCCCCCCCCTGACCCCAACACCCCCCAACATCCCCCTCTGACCCCCCCCCGACCCCATAACCCCCCCCAACCCCATAACCCCCCAACACCCCCCTCTGACCCCTCCCGACCCCATAACTCCCCCCTCTGACCCCCCCTCTGACCCCATAACCCCCCCCCGACCCCATAACCCCCCCTCTGACCCCCTAACCCCCCCCTCTAACCCCATAACCCCCCCACAACCCCACAACCCTCCCCTCTAACCCCATAACCCCCCCTCTGACCCCATCACCCCCCTCTGACCCCATAACCCCCCAACACCCCCCTCTGACCCCCCTTCTAACCCCATAACCCCCCCCGACCCCATAACCCCCCCCTCTGACCCCCTAACCCCCCCTCTGACCCCATCTCTGACCCCATAACCCCCCCTCTGACCCCCCCTCTGCCCCCATAACCCCCCCTGACCCCATAACCCCCCCTCTGACTTCCCCCCCGACCCCATAACCCCCCCCTCTGACCCCACAACCGCCCCCCCTAACCCCATAACCCCCCCCCCCCCCCCATTTTTCCAGATGGCGTCGCTCCTGGAGGGGGCGGTGGAGCTGCTGCACCCCCTCCTCCACGTGGCCTGGGGGGCTCTGGCCCCCCCGGGGGCCGGCCGCTGGTATTTCCTCCTGGCCCTCCGCCTCCTCGCCATCGTCTTCGCCCGCTCCGTCTGGCGGGGCCCCCCCCACGACCTGGTTTGCGCCTGGGACCCCCCCCTCACCTCCCCCGCGCCCCCCCGGGGGCTGCGGCGCCTCTGCACCACCCTCTGTTACAACCAGCACTTCGCCGCACCCATGGGTGCCCTCTGGAGCTTCTCCTTCCTCCTCGCCCTCCTCCCCATCACTCTCCTCCGCATCCTGCAGCCCCCCGAGCCGCGGAGGGAAGGGCGGGGGGAGGGCGGCAAGATGGCCGCCGAGAGGGGGAGCATGTTCGAGGTGGGCGACGGAAGAGGGAGGGGCGGGATCTGCGATATGGCTGCCGGAAATGGAGGGGAGGGGGCCAATATGGCCGCCGAGCATGGGGGTGAGCGGTACAATATGGCCGCCGGATGTGAGGGGCTCGGGTTCTGCAATATGGCCGCCGGAAATGGAGGGGAGTGGGCCAATATGGCCGCCGGACATGAGGGGGTCAGGTTCTGCAATATGGCCGCCGGAAATGGAGGGGAAGGGGCCAATATGGCCGCCGAGCACAGAGGGGAGTGGGCCCATATGGCCGCCGAGCATGGGGGGTTCGGGCTCTGCAATATGGCCACCGGAAACGGCGGGGAGTGGCCCAATATGGCCGCCGAGCACGGGGGTGATTGGCCCAACATGGCCGCCGATCGCAGGGGGGAGTGGATCAATATGGCCGCCCAAGGGGGGGCCAGGGAGGAAAGGAGCGGGCGTGGTGGGCGTGGTCCCGGAAGTAAGATGGCCGCCGGGCGGGAGAAGGGCGAGGAGGGCACGGCCCTGATGTGGGCGGAAGGGTTCCCGGAAACCTCGAGGCCCCGCCCAGGGAAGGAAGCCAAGATGGCCGACGCCCCATGGGGCCATGGGAGGGAAGGCAAGATGGCCGCCCGGCAACGCCCGGTTGGCAAATCCAAGATGGCCGACGAGGGTCACTTGACCAAAGACCTCATTGTGACCAATTGGAGACACCCAAGTGCCAAATTCAAGATGGCCGACGAGGATCACGTGACTGAAGACCTCAAGATGACCAATTGGAGCCTTCCAAGTATCAAATCCAAGATGGCCGACGAGGGTCACATGACCAAAGACTTCATGATGACCAATTGGAGCCTTCCAAGTGCCAAATCCAAGATGGCCGACGGGGATCATGTGACCGAGGAGGCCAATAGGGATGATTGGTGCCACCCGAGTGCCAAATTCAAGATGGCCGACGAGGGTCACGTGACCGAAGACCTCAAGCTGACCAATTGGAGACACCCACATATCAAATCCAAGATGGCCGACGAGGGTCACATGACCGAAGACCCCAACATGGCCACCTGGTGCCACCATCTTGCCAAATCCAAGATGGCCGATGAAGATCACGTGACCGAAGACCTCAAGCTGACTAATTGGAGCCTCCCCGGTGCTGAATCCAAGATGGCCGACGCGGGTCACATGACCGAGGCCCCCAACATGGCCGCCTGGTCCCCTTACGCCGCAGCCAATAGGGCCGCCCCCACCCATCACGTGACCGCCACGCCCAAGATGGCCGCCGGGCGGTGCCGGGCCTGCCTGCGGGCGGTGGCGGCGGCCATCTTGGCGGTGGCCGAGGGCGGCTTCCTGTGGGCGGTGCTTAGCTGCCAGCTCCCCGTCCTCACGGCCGCTCCCATTGGCTGCCGCCCGCCGGGCCCCGCCCCCTGCCCGCCTCTTTCCTGCGTCCTCCCCGCCCCCGCCGACAAGATGGCCGCCCTCATGGGCCTCGCCCTATCGGCTGCCGCCTCCCTCATCGCCGTCATGGCCGCTGCCGGGGTGGCGGCCAATGGGGTGCTGAGGGGGCGGGGCTAAGGGCGGGGCCTGGTGGGGTGGAGAGCTTGGGGGCAGGGCCTGATTGGCCAGCTTGGGGCGGGGCCTGGAGGGTGGGCGGGGCTTATGGCGGCCATTTTGTGGAGGTGGCCATCTTGGGGGCGGGGTGTAGGTGGCCATCTTGGAGTGGGCGTGGCCTAATTGGCCATGTTGGGGGCGGGGCCTAGAACAGTTGGTATCTTGGGGGCGGGGCCTAAAGGGGTGGCCATCTTGGGGGCGGGGCCTGGAGGTTGGAGGTCTTGGGGGCGGAGCCTAGGGTGGCCATCTTGTGGGCGGGGCCTGGAAGGGCAGCCATATTGGGGGTGGAGCCTAGGTCAGCCACCTTAGGGGGTGGAGCTGAGGGCGGCCATATTGGGGGCGGGGCCTAGGGCAGCCATCTGGGGATGGGCGTGGCCAGGATGTGTGGCCATCTTGGGGGGCGTGGCCATCTTGGGGGTGGAGCTAGGGGTGGCCATCTTGGGGGTGGCGGCCATCTTGGGGGGGTGGCCATCTTGGGTGGCGGCGGCCATCTTGGATCCGTTGGCGTCGGGGGACTGCCGTGACGTCATCCTGGCGGGCAGGCGGCCATCTTGGACCGAGCAGCGCCCATCGGAGTGGGCAGCCATCTTGGACTGAGGGCTCTGCTGTGGGGGCGGCCATCTTGGACTGAGGGCGCTGCTATGGGGGCGGCCATCTTGGATTTCTTTCCCCCATCCTTTTGGGGAGAAAACAACCGAGTTTGGGCCCATTTCGGGGCTGGTTTCTCACCTTCTGAAGGCAATAAATAAACGAGGAAATGACGTCATCGAGTGCCGGAGCAGTGATGTCACAGCCAGGCGGCGCCCGGGTTAATTAGGAGGGGTTGGGTTAATTAGGAGGGGCCAGGTTAATTAGGAGGGGCCCCGGGGCCCTGTGAGTCACCCAAGGGTGCCGGAGGTGTCGCCCCATGCCACGTCCCACCCCAAACTGGGCTCAAACTGGGAGAACTGGGAGAGAAAGGGGCATTAACTGGGCTCCTTCTATATGGGGGGGGTGACATATTTTGGGGGGACACGGGGCTATATGGGGGGGGGACATTTATTTTTGGGGGGAAAACGGGGACACCGCAGCTCGGTCTGAATGTTTTTATTAAATAGCTTCTAAAAAATTAAAAAAAAAATACAAAAAAAAGAGAAAAATATAAATTTTGTCACAAAATTGGGGACAGGGAGAGGAAATTGGGGACAGGGGACACAAAATTGGGGACAGGAAATTGGAAATGGGGGACACAAAACTGGGGACAGGGGACAGGAAATTGGGGACCCAAAATTGGGGAAAGGGGACACGAAATTGGGGACGGGGGAACCAAAATTGGGGACAGGAAACTGGGGGCAGGGAACAGGAAATTGGGGACAGGGGACACAAAATTGGGAGCAGGGGGCATGAAATTGGGGACAAATGACACAAAATTGGGGACAGGGGACAGGAAACTGGGGACAGAGGACATGAAATTTGGGGCCAGGAGACCCAAAATTGGGGCCAGGAAATTGGGGACAAAGGACTTGAAATTGGGGACGAGGGACAGGAAATTGGGGACAGAGGGCATGAAACTGGGGACAAATGACATGAAATTGGGGACAAATGACACAAAATTGGGGGCAGAAGACCCAAAATTGGGGCCAGGAAATTGGGGACAAAGGACATGAAATTGGGGACAGGGGACAGGAAATTGGGAACAGGGAGCACAAAACTGGGGACAAATGACACAAAATTGGGGCCGGGGACCACCGGGGTCCCTTGGGTGGGGCTAAAGGGGGCGGAGCTTTTTTGGGGTGGGTGGGGCTAAGTGGTGGGCGTGGCCTGAGCCCCGGGCTCCCCATTGGCCGGAGCTTCTTCCCCTTTGGTGGGCGTCAGCTCCTCCATGGCCACGGAGCCGGAGGTGGCCCGGAAGGTGCTGAGGGTGGGCTCCTGCTGCATGGTGGCCACCGTGGCTACCAAGGGCTGCGTCACCGCGGCCGCGCCACCGCCGCCGCCGCCGCCATCGTCCTCGGCCACCAAGGCCGGGCCGGCCCAGGGCCCGAAGGAGGTGGAGCCCGAGTGGCGCCGGCGCCGGACTTGCCACCAGGCCACCAACATCATGGCCACCAATATGGCTACCACCAAGGCTACCAGTAGCCAGCGCCACGAGCCGCTCTGGGGGGCCGGCGTCGCCCCTGGGTTGGCCATGAGGAGCTCGGTGGTGGCCAACGGGGTTGGGTGGTGGCCAAGGGTGGTCAACGGGGTTGGGTGGTGGCCAACGGTGGTCAACGGGGTTGAGTGGTGGCCAATGGTGGGCTTCCGAGGGGATTGGTGGCCAATGGTGGTCTTCGAAGGCGATTGGTAGCCAATGGTGGTCTTCAACGTTGGTTGGTGGCCAACGGTGGTCTTGGAAGGCGATTGGTAGCCAATGGTGGTCTTCCAAGGCGATTGGTAGCCAACGGTGGTCTTCAACGTTGGTTGGTGGCCACCGGTGGTCTTCCAAGGTGGTTGGTGGCCACCGGTGGCCACTAACGTTGGCTGTGGGCTAGTGGGGACCAATGAGGTCATTTGGTCTTCAGTGGTGTCCACCTCTACCATGTCGTGGCCAGTGGTGGCCTCCAACGTTGGCTGGTGGCCCATGGGGACCCAGGAGGTCACCTGGCCTTCATTGGTGGCCACCGCCTTCTTCTGGTGGCCACTGGTGGCCTCCAAGTGTGGCTGGTGGCTAGTGAACCCCCCGAAAGATTGGTAATCAAAGGTGGGCTCCATCGGCGGCTGGTGGCCACCGGTGGTGGCCACCGTGGCCACCCAAAGGGTGGTCTCCGTCACGGCGTGGTGGTGGCCACCGGTGGCCACCAGCCCCCGGTGGTGGCCACCGCCGCTCTTCGAGGTGGCTTGGTAGCCAACCAGGGGGTCCTGGTGGTCCGGGGTGGTGGCCACCGGGTCCCCGAGGGGGCTTTTGGGCCACTGGAGGGTCCCGGGAGTGGTCTCCGGTGGGGTCTCGGTGGTGGCCAGCTCCTGGCCCTCGGTGGCCACCAGGGTGGGGGAGGGGGTGAAGGTGGCGACGGTGGCCACGGGGGGGTCCTGGGCGGTGACGCAGGTGGCCAGGAGGGCGCAGAGGGCGGTGGCCAAGCGAGCCAGGGGGTGGCCCCCCATGTCCTGGGGTCCCTGTAGGGGGGGACAGCACCCATGGGACCCCCTCAGCACCTTTGGGACCCCTCCAGCACCCTTGGGACCCCCCCAGCACCCTTGGGACCCCCCAGCACCCTTGGGACCCCTCTGGCACCCTTAGGACCCCCCCAGCACCCATAGGACCCCCCCCCCAGCACCCTTGGGACCCCCCAGCACCCTTGGGACCCCTCCATCACCCTTGGGACCCCCTCAGCACCCTTGGGACCCTCCCAGCACCCTTGGGACCCTCCTCAGCACCCTTGGGATCCCCCCAGCACCCTTAGGATCCTCTCAGCACCCTTGGGACCCCCCCAGCACCCTTGGGACCCCCCCAGCACCCTTAGGACCCCCCCAGCACCCTTGGGACCCCCCTCCAAGCACCCTTGGGATCCCCCCAGCACCCTTGGGACTTTCCCAGCACCCTTGGGACCCTCCTCAGCACCCTTAGGACCCCCCCACCATCATTGGGACCCCCCCCAGCACGCTTGGGACCCCCCAGCACCCTTGGGACCCCCTCAGCACCCTTGGGATCCCCCCAGCACCCTCGGGACCTTCCCAGCACCCTTGGGACCCCCCCAAGCACCCTTGGGACCCCCCCAAGCACCCTTAGGACCCCCCCAGCACCCTTGGGACCCCTCCCAGTGCTCTCAACCTCCCCTCCCCAAAAATCCTCATTGGGACTCCCCATAGCACCCTTGGGTGCTCCACC
This sequence comes from Aythya ferina, assembly GCF_964211825.1. Taxonomy (NCBI): domain Eukaryota; kingdom Metazoa; phylum Chordata; class Aves; order Anseriformes; family Anatidae; genus Aythya; species Aythya ferina. Next base: position 12,396 of record NC_140334.1, read on the forward strand.
CCCCCAACCCCCCCCCAAGTCCCCCTAGCACCCTTTGGGCACCCACAACCCCCTCGGCATCCCGAATTCCCATCCCATAGCACCCTTGGGTCCCCATAGCACCCTTGGGTGTCCCCCACCAGCCTTTGGACCCCCCCTTTAGTCCCTATAGCACCCTTGGGTGCCCCACAACCCCCCTTGTCACCCCACAATCCCAATCAAACCCTCGTCCCCCTCCCCCCCCAAGTTCCCACAGCACCCTTGGGTCCCCCCGGGGCACCCTTGGGACCCTTCAGTCCCCCATAGCACCCTTGGGACCTTTCGGTTCCCCCCCAGCACCCTTGGGTGCCCGCGGCGCACCCTTGGGATTCCCCGCGGCACGCTTGGAAGCCGCGGGTCCCCCATTGCACCCTCGGGTCCCCCCCAGCACCCTTGGGTGCTCCGCAGCACCCTTCCCTCCCCGTAACCCCTTAGGACCCTCTAAGCCCCCACAGCACCCTTGGGTGCCCCCCAGCACCCTTGGGTCCCCACCCCACGTCCCCACAGCATCCTCCCCCTCCCCCTTATCACCCCAACTTCCCCCCCCACGCTCCGGAGCGCCCCGTAACGCCCCCGCCCCCACCTCCAAGACCCCCCGGAGCACCCTTGGGTGCCCCCCCAGCACCCTTGGGTGCCCCCCCGAGGACTCCCCACCCGGTACCTTGGGGGCCGCAGCCGTTGGTGGGGGACAGGGCGAGGGCGGTGAGGGCAGGAAGCGGGGAGCGCCGGCAGGAAGCGCCACCCAGGGCGGGGCCCCACAGCTTGGGGGCCCCCCCCACCCCCCCTCCGGGACTGGGCGGGGGGCTGGCGGCGGTTTCGGGGTGCCCCATAAGGCAGGGAGGCAACGGCGGTTTCGAGGAGCCCCATAAAGCCGGGGAGAAGTTGGCGGTTTCGGGGCGCCCCGTAAGTCCTGGGAAAAGTTGGCGGTTTCCAGGCTCCCCATAGGTGCAGGGAGAAGTTGGCGGTTTCGGGGCGCCCCTTAAGTCCTGGGAAAAGTTGGCGGTTTCCAGGCTCCCCATAGGTCGATGGAGAAGTTGGAGGTTTCGAGGTGCCCCATAAGTCCTGGGAAAAGTTGGCGGTTTCCAGGCTCCCCATAGGTCCAGGGAGAAGTTGGCAGTTTCGGGGCTCCCCATAGATCCAGGAGACACCGGTGGTTTCGAGGCACCCCATAGGTCCTTGGACATGTTTGTGGTTTCGGGGTACCCCATAGATCTTTGGATGTGTTGGTGGTTTCGAGGCTCCCCATAGGTCCATAGAGAAATTGGGGGTTTCAGGGCACCCCATAGATCCATAGAGAAATTGGTGGTTTCGAGGAACCCCATAGGTCCAGGAGACACTGGCGGTTTCAGGGTGCCCCATAAGTCCGTGGAGAAATTGGCGGTTTCAAGGCACCCCCATAGGTCCATCCAGGTGTGGTGGTTTTAGGGTACCCCATAGATCTTTGGATGTATTGGCGGTTTCAAGGCTCCCCATAGGTCCATGGGGACACCGGCAGTTTTGGGATGCCCCATAGGTCCACATAGAAGTTGGCGGTTTCAAGACACCCCATAGGTCCATAGAGAAATTGGCGGTTTCGGGGTGCCCCATAGGTCCATCAACATGTTGGTGGTTTCGGGGCACCCCAAAATTCCTGATTGGCAGTTTCAGGATCCCCCAAAACACCTGATTGGAGGTTTCAGGACACTCCAAAGGTCCTGATTGGCAGTTTCAAGGCATCCCAAAATCCCTGATGACAGTTTCAGAGCACCCCAAAAGTCCAAAATACCATTTTTGGGGCCCAGTCCTAACTAACACTTTTGGGGCACCCCAAAACACCTGATTGGCAGTTTCAGGATCCCCCAAAACACCTGATTGGTGATTTCAAGACCCCCCAAAACCCCCTAATGACGGTTTCAAGACACCCCAAAGTTCCTAATCGGCAATTTCAAGGCACCCCAAAATTTCTAAATACCATTTTTGGGGCCCAGTCCTAACTAACATTTTTGGGGCACCCCAAAACACCCGATTGGCGGTTTCAGGACCCCCCAGAATCCCCAAATGACGGTTTCAAGGCACCCCAAAGTTCCTAATTGGCAGTTTCAGGGCACCCCCAAAAAAATCTTAATACCATTTTTGGGGCCCAACCCTAACTAAATTTTTGGGGCACCCCCTTGCTCCTGATTGGCGGTTTCAAGACCCCCCCCCAAAACCCCCAAATGACGGTTTCAAGGCACCCCAAAATTTCTAAATACCATTTTTGGGGCCCAAACCTAACCAAATTTTTGGGGCACCCCCTTGCTCCTGATTGGCAGTTTCAAGACCCCCCCCCAAAAAACCCCAAATGACGGTTTCAAGACCCCCCCATACCTCCAAAATGACTGTTTCAAGGCCCCCCAACCCCCCTTAAGGGCACTTTCACCCCCCAAAACCTCTCCCCATCACCCCTTTCACCCCCCCACACCCCCAAAATGCCCCCCCCAGACCCTCACCCCCCCAAAAAAAAATTTGGGGCCCCCCCCCGACTTATTTTTGGGGTCCCCTCCCCCCTTTTTTAATTTTTTTAATTTTTTTTTAGTATTTTTTTTACCCCTTCCCCCCCCCCCGCTGAAAAAACTCCCCGATCTCCCTCAAAGTGACGCGGGGCTGGGGGGGGGGGGGGGCCGGGGGGGTCCCAAATTTTGGGGGGGGGCGGCAGAGGGGGGGGGTCGTCGTCCCCCCAAGGTGGGGGGGGGGGTCCCCAAAGTTCTTGGCGGGGGGGGGCGCCTTTTGGGGCGTCCCCCCCCCCCCGCAGGAGGAGCTGCTGGCACAGGACCCCCCCCACCAGCAGCAGGGCCCCCCCCAGCGCCCCCAGCCCCACCATGGCCCCCAGGCAGCGGCCGCAAATTTGGGGGGGGCACTGGGGGATGGGGGGGGGCGGGGGGGGCGGGGGGGGGGGCGGGGTTGTGGGGCGCCCCATAAGGCCCGGGACCCAGAATAGGGTCAGGGTCAGGGCCCAAGGGGGGGGCATTTTTTTGGGGGGGGGTTGGGGGGGGGTTGTGGGGTTTGGGGGGGGGGGTTATGGGGCTGGGGGGGGGTTATGGGGTTTCTATGGGGCTGGGGGGGGTCTATGGGGTTGGGGAGGGGGTTATGGGGTTGGGGGGGGTCTATGGGGTTGGGGGGGGAGTTATGGGGTTTGGGGGGGGCTATGGGGTTGGGGGGGGGCTATGGGGCTGGAGGGGGGGTTATGGGGTTTCTATGGGGCTGGGGGGGGTCTATGGGGTTTGGGGGGGTCTATAGGGTTCTTATAGGGTGGGGGGGGCTCTATGGGGTTCGGGGGGGGGCTGTGGGGCTGGGGGGGTCTATGGGGTTTCTACGGGGCTGGGGGGGGTCTATGGGGTTCTTATAGGGTGGGGGGGGCTCTATGGGGTTCGGGGGGGCTCTATGGGGCTGGGGGGGGGCTATGGGGTTCCTATAGGGCTCTATGGGGTGGGGAGGGGGCTATAGGGTTCCTATAGGGCTCTATGGGGCTGGGGGGGGGCTATAGGGCTGGGGGGAGGGGGCTTATAGGGCCGCCGTTGACCTTTACGGGTGACGCCGCAGCACCCTATGGGGTTGTTGGTTTTTTTTTTTGGGGGGGGGGACGACACCTTCTATGGGGCCGGAGGGTTATGGGGTGAGGGGGGGGCGCGTACCTGGCTCTGTGGGGCGCTATGGGGCGCTATGGGGCGCTATGGGGCGCTATGGGGCGCCCCGGCCGAGCTCTTCCGCATTATGGGGCCAGGATCCGCCCCCCCCCAGGAAATTGGGGGCCCCCCCCCGGCCCTATAAAGGTTTTGGGGTGGTTTCTGGGGGGGTCTATGGGGTGCCGGGGGGGGTTTTGGGGTCCCTAAATGGGATCCGGGGGGGGGTTGTGGGGGGCTATGGGGCTCCTGGGGGGGGGTTGTGGGGTCTGTGGGGGTGAAGAAGGCTCCCAGTACCTCCCAGTACCTCCCAGTGCCCTCCCAGTACCTCCCAGTCCCCTCCCAGTTACCTCTCAGTCCCCTCCCAGTATCTTCCAGTCCTTCCCAGTACCTCCCAGTACCTCCCAGTTACCTCTCAGTCCCCTCCCAGTACCTTCCAGTCCTTCCCAGTGCCCCCCAGTACCTCCCAGTGCCTCCCAGTCTCCTCCCAGTGCCCCCCAGTACCTCCCAGTGCCTCCCAGTCTCCTCCCAGTGCCCCTCAGTGACCTCCCAGTGCTCCCCAGTACCTCCCAGTTACCTCCCAGTCCCCTCCCAGTCTCTCTCAGTGCCTCCTGGTGCCCCCCAGTTCCTCCCAGTTACCTCCCAGTCCTTTCCCAGTCCCTCCCAGTGCATCCCAGTCCCCTCCCAGTACCTCCCAGTGCCCTCCAGTCCCTTCCAGTTACTTTCCAGCCCCTCCCAGTGCCCCTCAGTGACCTTCCAGTCCCCTCCCAGTACCTCCCAGTCCCCTCCCAGTACCTCCCAGTCCCCTCCCTGTCCCCTCCCAGTGCCCCCCAGTGCCTGCCAGTCCCTCCCAGTCTCCTCCAGTCTACCCCAGTCCCTCCCAGTGACCTCCCAGTCCCTCCCAATCCCCTCCCAGTTACCTCTCAGTCCCCTCCCAGTACCTTCCAATCCTTCCCAGTGCCCTCCAGTCCCTCCCAGACCCCTCCCAGTCTCTCCCAATCCCCCTCCAGTCTACCCCAGTCCCTCCCAGTGACCTCCCAGTCCCTCCCAGACCCCTCCCAGTCCCTCCCAATCCCCCTCCATTCTACCCCAGTCCCTCCCAGTGCCCCCCAGTGCCTCCCAGTCTCCTCCCAGTCCCCTCCCAGTGCCCCCCAGTGCCTCCCAGTCCCTCCCAATCCCCCTCCAGTCTACCCCAGTCCCTCCCAGTGACCTCCCAGTGCCTCCCAGTGCCCTCCCAGTGCCTCCCAGTCCCTCCCAGTCCCCCCCAAGAGACCAGTCCGAGGCGGGGCTGCAGCACAAAGCGTTTAATCCTGCCCCGGGTTGGAGGCTGGAGGCTGGAGGCCAGGGAGGACCTGGAGGAGGTCCGGCCTCCGGGGGGGGGGGGCGAGCTTAGGGGGCTGGAGGACCAAGTTGGGGGGCTGGAGGACCCTCTCCGGAGCCAGAAGATGGCTCCTGGAGGTCCTCCCGGAGGCCAAATTTGGGATTTTGGAGGCCTGGAGAAGCCTTTTTGAGGCCAAAATTGGGATTTTGGAGGCCCAGGAGATCCTCGCCGAGGCCCGATGATGGATCCTGGAGGTCCACGAGGTCCTCCTGGAGGCCAAAATTGGGATTTTGGAAGTCTGGAGAAGTCTTAGAAGTCTTTTTGAGGCCAAAATTGGGATTTTGGAGGTCTGGAGAAGCGTTGAGGCCAAAATTGGGATTTTGGAGGTCTAGGAGATCCTCGCCGAGGCCCGATGATGGATCCTGGAGGTCCACGAGGTCCTCCTGGAGGCCGAAATTGGGATTTTGGAGGTCTGGAGAAACTTTTTTGAGGCCAAAAGGGGGATCTTGGTCTGGAGAAGCCTCCTCGAGGCCCGATGATGGATCCTGGAGGTCCAGGAGATCCTCCTGGAGGCCGAAATTGGGATTTTGGAGGTCTGGAGAAGCCTTTTTGAGGCCAAAAGACGAATCTTGGAGGCCAGGCGAGGACTCGACCTCCACGGAAGCCCCCCTCGAACCACCGGCGTCCTCCACATCACCGAGGTCCTCCCACGAATCGTCCTCGTCCCAGGACCCCCCCAGGGCCTCCCCAAAATCCCCGCGGAGGCTCCCGCCTTCATCCTCCTCCTCCTCCTCCTCCTCTTCCTCCTGCTCCTCTTGGGTGGGCCAAGTCACGGGGCCATCGCCGGGCCTCGGCGGCCAGTGGGAGAAGTGGTAGAGCCCCCCGTTGGTCCGGGGGGGCTGCGGGACGTAATCCAGGCAGAGGGGCCCCCCCAAAGCCGGCCCGCACGCCGCTAGGTAGCTGAATTTGAGGCGGCCCTTCCCGGCGAAGCAAACGACCTCGCGGGTCCCCCCGGCCTCCACGGGCTGGGTGCAGGTCCCCAAACGGTCGTCGTCCCACCCGTTGTCCCGGTCCCACACCTCCACTTTGAGTTGGGCGCCGGGGACGAGGTCGAGGACCCCCAGCTCCAAGCGCGCCCCCCATTTCGGGTGGTTGTTGTTCCACACCGGCGCCGTCTCCGCCCGCCGGCCCCCCAAAAACACCCGGACGTAGGCGTCGGTGGCCGAAATGAGGTCCCCCCGCCACCCTTGCCCCTCTTGCACCAACACCGTCACCCGCGCCGTGCCCCGGTGCCGCGAACAGCAACCGGTGGTGATGGCGGCGTTGGCCGGGCAACTACATTGGCAAGGGCCTACAAGATGGCCACCGCCGGCGCAGGCCTGGCTACAATTGGCCCGCAAGGCCCGCCAGGAGATGTAGTGCCCGATGGCCGCCCGTAACGCCCCGCGCCTCTTGTCGGATTTGGGCACCAGGGTGTGGAGGGAACGGACCTTGGCGGCCACCAGGCCGGGAAAGCGGGGTAGACCTTTCAGCCATTTTGAGTAGGCCTCGGGCCTACCGTAGACTATGTCGCCGTGCTCCTCGCCGCCTTCCACCTCCACCAGCCGCTCGTTAAAGACTTCGTTGAAGCTGGCGTTGCCTCGGTTGCTTGCCCGGGCTTTCTTGCAGGCGGCGGCCATGGCTTGGAGCTGGACGGGGCCGAGGCTGGCGGCCATTTCCACCTTCAAGCAGTCGGCCACTTCCTGGGAGCTCAGCCCCGCCATGGTGGCCTGGCAGGTGCGGATGGCGGTGACGGCGCGCAGGCGGCCCCCCAGTTGGGCCGACTGGATGTAATGGGTGCCGTAGGCGGCCAGGAGCTCGCCGTAGTCGGCGGCGGTGTCCGGGGTGAAGCGGGGGGGCAAGGCCCTCACGGCCCGCAAGAAGTGGGGGGACGGCCGGGGAGGGGTGGTGGCCGAGATCCTGTTGGGGGGGAGAAGGAGGGAGGTCAATGGGGCGGAGGGGTGGGCGTGGAGGGGGTCTGGGGGGTGGTTTGGGGGTCTATGGGGTGACTGGGGGGGGTCTGTGGGGTCATTGGCGGGTCTATGAAGTGATTGGGGGGTATCCTAGGTGATTGGGGGGGGTATGGGGTGATTGGGGGGTTGTTGAATGGATCTATGGGGTGTTGGAAGGGTTTATGGGGTGATTGGGGGGTTCTATGGGGTGATTGGGGGGGTTATGGGGTGTTGTAAGGGTCTACGGGGTGATTGGGGGGTCTATGGGGTGATTGGGGGGGTCTACGGGGTGTTGGGGTGGTCTATGGGGTGATTGGGGTGGTCTGTGGGGTGATTGGGGGGGTTATGGGGTGTTGGAAGGGTCTACGGGGTGATTGGGGGGTCTATGGGGTGATTGGGGGGGTTTATGGGGTGATTGGGGGGGTTATGGGGTGATTGGGGGGTTATGGGGTGATTGGGGCGTCTACGGGGTGTTGGGGGGTCTGTGGGGTGCTATGGTGGTCTGCAGGGCACTATGGGGGTACTGGAGGGGGGAATGGAATTTGAGGGGGGTCTCTGGGAGGCTGTGGAAGAGGAGATGGTGGAGAAGGGATGAAGATGATGGAGGAGACAGAAGAGGGGTGGAGATGAAGATGATGGAGATAGATGAAGATGATGGAGTCGATGGAAGAGATGAAGATGGAGGAGATGGAAGAGATGAAGAAGATGAAGATGAAGAAGATGGAGATGGAGATGAAGGAGATGAAGGAGATGGAAGAGTTCAAGAAGAAGAAGAAGATGGAGGAGATGAAGAAGATGGAGAAGATGAAGGAGATGAAGGAGATGAAGGAGATGGAAGAGTTGAAGAAGATGAAGATGGAGGAGATGGAAGAGATGAAGAAGATGAAGAAGATGAAGGAGATGGAGATGGAAGAACTGAAGAAGATTAAGATGAAGATGAAGAAGATGGAGGAGATGGAAGAGATGAAGAAGATGAAGATGAAGAAGATGGAGGAGATGAAGAAGATGGAGAAGATGAAGAAGATGAAGAAGATGGAGGAGATGAAGAAGATGGAGAAGATGAAGATGAAGAAGATGGAGGAGATGGAAGAGATGAAGAAGATGAAGGAGATGAAGGAGATGAAGGAGATGGAAGAGTTGAAGAAGACGAAGATGAAGAAGCTGAAGAAGCTGAAGAAGCTGGAGGAGATGGAGAAGATGACGAAGCTGATGATGATGAAGGACGGCGGAGGAAGGCCCCCGACACTCCCCGGGACCCACCAGTAGCGCACGCAGTGGATCTCGGTGCTGGCGAAGCTGTAGCGGTCCTCGCGCTGCCGCTGCATCCCGAATTCGGCCACCCGCGAGTGGGACCCGGCCACCGCCACGGTCCCCCCGACCCCCGGCTTCACCGCCACCCCCAAGCCCACCCGCCACTCCCGGGCCACCTCCTCGGCCTTGGTCACCATCGTCCCCACCGCCGACGTCCCCTCGGCCACCGCGGTCCTCGATTTGAGTTTGTTGCCCACCCGCCATTTGGCGACCCCCGCGGGGAGCCGGAGGGCGCGTCCACCTTGCAAGGGGTCCTGGCAGATAACGCACGGTCCTTTGGGGGGCCCGGGGGGTCCCAAAATGTCCAGGGCTTGTCCCTCCGTTGGGGACAAGGTGGTGACGTCCAAGCCCGAGCCCAAAATGTCGACGCCGGGGACCGGGGGGACGTCGCAGGCTCGCCCCACGGCGCGGTGGCAGTGGGGACGGGACGGGGGGAAGAGGAGGAGGGTGAGGAAGGCCAGGAGGGGGAGGGAGGGGGGGGCAGGGGGGCGGTGGTGGCGGTGGTGGCGGCGGGGAGGGGACATCGCGGTGGTGGCGGTGGTGGTGGCGGACCTGTGGGGAGAGGGGAGGAGGAGGTGAGGAGGGGGACACGGAGATGGGGACAAGGACATGGGGATGGGGACAAGGACATGGGGACAAGGAGATGGGGACAAGGAGATGGGGACAAGGATGTGAAGATGGGGACATGGAGGTGGGGACAAGGACATGGGGACAAGGACATGAGGATGGGGACAAGGACGTGGGGATGGGGACAAGGACGTGGTGATGGGGACATGGAGATGGGGACAAGGAGATGATGGTGGGGACGTGGTGATGGGGACAAGGCCAAGGACATGGGGACAAGGACATGAGGATGGGGACAAGGACCTGAGGATGGGGACAAGGACATGGGGACAAGGACGTGGTGATGGGGACATGGAGATGACGGTGGGGACGTGATGATGGGGACACGAAACTGCCAAGGTGGCCGCAGGGGGGGTGTGAAGATGGCGTGGTGGGGACGGTGACGTGGCACCGTGGTCGTGGGGCCGGGGTGACACTGACGTGGCGGCGGTGGGGACAGGGACGTGGTGGTGGGGACGCGGTGGGGACGTGGTGGAGGTGACAAAGGAGGACGTGGGGATGGGGACGGGGGGGTGGGGGCGGGGGGGACGGGGGGGACAGGGGGGACAAGGGGGACAAGGGGGACATGGAGGACATGGAGGACGTCAAGGACAAGGAGGACATCGAGGACATGGAGGACGTCAAGGACAAGGGGGACAAGGGGGACATTGGGGACATCAGGGACATGGAGGACGTGGAGGACATGGAGGACAAGGAGGATTTGGAGGACATTGGGGACATTGGGGACATGGAGGACAAGGGGGACAAGGGGGACATTGGGGACATGGAGGACATGGAGGACATCAAGGACAAGGAGGATTTGGAGGACGTCAAGGACAAGGGGGACATTGGGGACATTGGGGACATGGAGGATGTGGAGGACATCGAGGACAAGGAGGACAAGGGGGACATTGGGGACATCGGGGACATGGAGGACATCAAGGACATTGGGGACATCAAGGACATGGAGGACAAGGGGGACATTGGGGACATGGAGGACATCAAGGACATGGAGGATGTGGAGGACATCGAGGACATGGAGGACAAGGAGGACGTGAAGGACAAGGAGGACAAGGGGGACATTGGGGACATGGAGGACATGGAGGACGTGGAGAAGATCGAGGACGTGGAGGACGTCAAGGAGATGGAAATGGAGGCCGTGGAGGACATGGAGGACGTGGAAAAGGAGGACAGGGAGGACAGGGAGGACGTGGAGGACGTGGGGGACGTGGGGGACGTGGAAAAGGAGGGTGTGGAGGATGTGGAGGACAGAGAAAAGGAGAACATGGAGGAGGTGGAGGCCATGGAAAAAGAGAACATGGAGGACGTGGAGGACATCAAAAGGAGAACATGGAGGCCATGGAAAAGGAGGCCACAGAGGACGTGGAGGACATCAAAAAGGAGGCTGTGGAGGCCATGGAAAAGGAGGACACAAAGGACACGGAGGCCATGGAAAAGGAGAACATGGGAGGCCATGGAAGACGTGGAAAAAGAGGATGTGGAGGACGTGGAGGACATCAAAAGGAGGCCATGGAGGAGGTGGAGGCCATGGAAAAGGAGGACACAGAGGATGTAGAGGCCATGGAAAAGGAGAACATGGGAGGCCATGGAAGATGTGGAAAAAGAGGATGTGGAGGACGTGGAGGACATGGAAAAGGAGGACACGGAGGACATGAAGTACATCAAAAAGGAGGCTGTGGAGGCCATGGAGGCCATGGAAAAGGAGAACACAAAGGACACAGAGGCCATGAAAAGGAGGACATGGAGGCCATGGAAGACATGGAAAAGGAGGACATGGAAGATGTGGAGGCCATGGAAAAAGAGGACGTGGAGGCCATGGAAAAGGAGGACACGGAGGCCATGGAAGACATGGAAAAGGAGGACGTGGAGGCCATGGAAGACATGGAAAAAGAGGATGTAGAGGACGTGGAGGACATCAAAAGGAGGCCATGGAGGAGGTGGAGGCCATGGAAAAGGAAGACACGGAGGCCATGGAAGATGTGGAAAAGGAGGACATGGAGGAGGTGGAGGCCATGGAAAAAGAGGCCGTGGAGGCCATGGAAAAGGAGAACATGGAGGACGTGGAGGACATCAAAAAGGAGGCCCTGGAGGCCGTGGAGGCCATGGAAAAGGAGAACATGGAGGATGTAGAGGCCATGGAAAAGAAAGATGTAGAGGACGTGGAGGCCATGGAAAAGGAGGCCATGGAAGATGTGGAGGCCATGGAAAAAGAGGACGTGGAGGCCATGGAAAAGGAGAACATGGAGGACACAGAGGACGTGGAAGAGAGGATGTTGAGGACGTGGAGGCCATGGAAAAGGAGGACACGGAGGCCATAGAAGACATGGAAAAGGAGGACACAGAGGATGTGGAGGACATCAAAAAGGAGGCCACAGAGGATGTAGAGGCCATGGAAAAGGAGGACACGGAGGCCATGGAAGACGTGGAAAAAGAGGACGTGGAGGACATCAAAAGGAGAACATGGAGGAGGTGGAGGCCATGGAAAAGGAGGACATGGAGGACATGAAGGACATCAAAAAGGAGGCCATGGAGGCCATGGAAAAGGAGGCCACAGAGGATGTGGAGGCCATGGAAAAGGAGAACATGGAGGCCATGGAAGACGTGGAAAAGGAAGATGTAGAGGCCATGGAGGCCATGGAAAAGGAGGCCATGGAGGATGTGGAGGCCATGGAAAAGGAGGCCACAAAGGATGTGGAGGACATCGAAAAGGAGGCCATGGAGGCCATGGAAAAGGAGGACACGGAGGACATGAAGGACATCAAAAAGGAGGCCCTGGAGGCCGTGGAGGCCATGGAAAAGGAGGCCACCAAGCACCCGGAGGCCGTGGAGGCCGTGGAGGCCGCGCAGCTCCCTCCGTACTCACCCGCAGCCGCCTCTCCTTGTGGCCGAGCCGGGGGGGTGGAGGCCCCCTTACGTCCTCCCCCCCCCATCACGGTGGCTTCACAGCCCCTCCCCGTCCCCCCCCCTCGGTGGGCGAAGCCCCTCGGCGCCCCCCCCGCTTAAAAAAATTATTAAATTAACCAAAAATACCCCAAAAACCCCAAAGTTCCCGGCAGCGATGACTCACGCCCTGGGGGGGGGGGGGGTGACATTTGTGTCACCTCCCCGCGGGGTGACACAGGATGTGGGTCACACCAGGGGGGGGACAACATCAAAGGGGGGGGGTGGCGGGGACACGAGGCGAAAATTTGGGGTGAAAAGTGCTTTATTTGGGGGTTCTCGTCCCCTTTTTTTTTTTCCCCTTCCCCTTTTTGAAGGCGGGGGGGGGGGATTTTGGGGACACTGGGGGGGGGATTTGGGGACACGGGGGGGCCCTTGGGGACACTTTGGGGGGGGGTTTGGGGACATTTTGGGGACGTTTTGGGACTTTTTGGGGCTGGGGGGGGGCAGGAGGTAGCTCGGAGCAAGATGGCGGCGTGGTCGTGGGGCGCCCCCCCCCAATTAAAGGGACAGGAAGTGACGTCAGTCGAGGCAGGAAGTGGGCCCCGCCCCCCCTCTCCAGGGGGCGGGGCCAAGGCACCAGTGGGTGTAGTGTGAGCCAATGGCGGCCGGCGGTGGGCAGGGCCTGGGGAGGAAGTGACGTCAGTGGGCGGGGGGTCAGGGGGGGTGGCCCAGTGCCTCCCAGTTTAACCCAGTTCAACCCAGTTCATCCCAGTTCAATCCAGTTCATCCCCCTAGACCCTCCCGGTCACCCCCAGTTCATCCCAGTGCCTCCCAGTTTAACCCAGTTCATCCCAGTTCATCCCCCTAGACCCTCCCAGTCACCCCCAGTTCATCCCAGTTCATCCCAGTTCCCCCCAGTTCATTCCAGTGCCTCCCAGTTCATCCCAGTTCATCCCTCTAGACCCTCCCAGTCACCCCCAGTTCATCCCAGTTCCCCCCAGTTCATCCCATTCCCTCCCAGTTGCCCCCAGCGCCCCTCCCAGTGCCTCCCAGTTCATCCCAGTCCCCCCCAGTTGCCCACAGCGCCCCTCCCAGTGCCTCCCAGTTCCCCCCAGTTCATCCCATTCCCCCCCAGTTGCCCCCAGCGCCCCTCCCAGTGCCTCCCAGTGCCTCCCAGTGCCCTCACCAGTCGGTCCCAGTGCTACCCAGTGGCCGCGGTGGCGGCGATGATGGCGGCGACGATGAGGACGGTGACGAGGACGCAGGCGGCCACCAGCAGCTTCTTCTGCGGGGGGACAGCAGGGACGGGTTGGGGACAGGCCAGCACCCTTGGGTGCCCCCACCCTTGGGTGCCACCACCCTTGGGTGCCACCAACCCGATGACGTCAACCCAAGTGCCACCAACCAAGTGCCACCATCCCCAGGTGCCACCAACCCAAGTGCCACCAACCCGATGTCACCACCCTTGGGTGCCCCCACCCTTGGGTGCCACCAACCCGATGACGTCAACCCCAAGTGACATCAACCCAATGTCACCAAGTGCCACCAAGCCAAGTGCCGCCACCCTTGGGTGCCACCAACCCAATGTCACCAACCCAAGTGCCACCACCCTTGGGTGCCACCACCCTTGGGTGCCACCCGTGTCCCCTCCCCCCCCCCCCGGTGTCCCCACCCGCCGCGCCCCGCGCTGGTGCTCCCGCGCCGTCCCCAGGTGCTGGTGGCCCTTGCGCACGCAGGTCCCCGACTCCAGGATGTTCTTCTCGATGCGGTCGATCACCTCCCCCTGCGCACCAGTATAAACCAGTATGAACCAGTATGAACCAGTATAGACCAGTATAGACCAGTAGGAGCCAATATAAAACCAATTATGAACCAGTATGGACCAGTATCAGCTAGAAGCATGGGCCATTAGGCATCAGTATGGATGAGTATGAACCAGTATAAACCAGTATAAACCAGTATGAACCAGTATGAATGAGTACGGACCAGTATGAACCAGTATGGACCAGTAGGAGCCAATATAAAACTGATTATGAACCAGTATGGACCAGTGTCAGCTAGTAGTATGGGCCATTAGGCATCAGTATGGATGAGCATGAACCAGTATGGACCAGTATGAACCAGTACAAACCAGTACAGACCAGTATAAACCAGTGCAGACTGGTAGGAACCAATATAAAACCAATATAAAGCAGTACGGAGCAGTGTGGGTCGGTACGGACCAGTATGAACCACCAGTATGAGCCAGTAGGCATCACTGTGGACCAGTATAAACCAGTATGGACCAGTATACACCAGTACGGACCAGTAGGCACCAGTACAGCTGCCCAGGACACTGCTGTACCCTCCCAGTCCCTCCCAGTGCCCCCCAGTCCCTTCCCAGTATGGACCAGTAACCCCCAATTCCCTCCCAGTCTCCTTCCAGTCCCTCCCAGTGCCCCCCAGTCCGTCCCAACCCCGTCCCAGTCCCTCCCAGTGCCCCCCAATCCCCTCCCAGTCCCTCCCAGTGCCTCCCAGTCCCCACCAGTTCCCTCCCAGTGCCCCCCTATTCCATTCTAACACCCCCCAGTTCCCTCCCAGTCCCACCCAGTCCCTCCCAGTGCCTCCCAGCCCCTCCCACTCCCTCCCCAGCCCCTCCCAGTGCCCTCCCAGTCCCTCCCAGTGCTCCCAGTTCCCCACCTGCCCCTCGACGGTGGTCCCCAGTAGCATGAAGAGCTCTCCCAGTTCGCGCAGGCCCCGTTCCAGTCGCAGCAGCTCCTGGTGCCGCGCCGTCACCTCGTCCAGCGCCGCCCGCGTCGCCCGCGCCGCCCCCAGCACCTGCGCCAGCACCCATGGGTGCCCCCTGACACCCATGGGTGCCCCCGACCCCCACCCGGACCCCCCGACGCCCATGGGTGCCCCCCGACGCCCAGGGGTGGCCCATGAGACCCAGGGGTGCGCCCGTTGTCCCGGTGTCTGCGTGGTTGTGGGGGTGGGGAGGGGCACCCACGGGTGCTGCTGGGCACCCTTGGGTGCTATAGGGCAGGTAGGGGACCTCTGGATGTGTGTGGGTGCTACTGGGCACCCATGGGTGCTACTGGGAAGCTATAGGGCCTTCAGATGTGTATGGGTGCTACTGGGCACCTATGGGTGCTGTGGGACACCTATGGATGCTATAGGACACCTATGGGTGCTATTGGGCACCTATGGGTGCTACTGGAGCCCTATAGGACCTTGAGGGACCTATGGGTGCTGCAGGACACCTATGGGTGCTATAAGACACCTATGGGTGCTACTGGAGCCCTACAGGACCTTGAGGGACCTATGGGTGCTGCAGGACACCTATGGGTGCTATGGGACACCTATGGGTGCTATGGGACACCTATGGGTGCTACTGGAGCTCTACAGGACCTTGAGGGACCTATGGGTGCTGCAGGACACCTATGGGTGCTATAAGACACCTATGGGTGCTATGGGACACCTATGGGTGCTATAGGACACCCATGGGTGCTATAGAGCATCCTTGGCCCCTTTGGGTCCCTATGGGTGCCACCGGCTACCTGTGGCACCCATGGGTGCTGGGGGGAGACCTATGGGTGCTGGGGGGGATCGGTGGGATCTGTGCCCCCCCCAAGGCCCCCCTCCCCTCCCCCCAGCACCCATGGATGCCCCCCTCACGTTGGAGACGAAGACTTCGCTCTGCCCCGTCTCCAGCATCTCCTCCAGCTCCTCGTCCGTCACCGCTGAGTTGCCAGCTGGGGGGGGGACACAGAAATTAGGGGGGGGTCCCCAAAATTTGGGGGGGGGTCCCAAAATCGGGGGGGTCCCGAAATTGAGGGGGGGGTCACAATTATTAAGGGGGGGGTCCCAAAAACTACCAGGAGGGTCCCAGAAATTAATGGGGGGGGTCCCAAATATTAGGGGGGGTCCCAAAAATTAATGGGGGGTCCCAGTTATTAATGGGGGGGTCCCAATTATTAGGGGGGGTCCCAAATATTAATGGGGGGGTCCCAAATATTAGGGGGAGGTCCCAAAATTAATGGGGGGGGTCTCAAAAATTATAGGGAGGTCCCAAATATTAATGGGGGGGTCCCAATTATATGGGGGGGGTCCCAAATATTAATGGGGGGGGTCCCAAAAATTAATGGGGGGGTCCCAAAATTAATGGAGGGGTTCCAAATTATTAACAGGGTGTCCCAAATATTAATGGGGGGTCCCAGTTATTAATGGGGGGGTCCCAATTATTAGGGGGGGTCCCAAATATTAATGGGGGGGTCCCAAATATTAATGGGGGGGTCCCAATTATTAGGGGGGGGTCTCAAAAATTAATGGGGGGGTCCCAAAATTAATGGAGGGGTCCCAAATTATTAACAGGGTGTCCCAAATATTAATGGGGGGTCCCAAATATTAATGGGGCGGTCCCAATTATTAACGGGGGGGTCCCAAAATTAATGGGGGGGGTCCCAAAAATTAATGGGGGGGTCCCAAAAATTAATGGGGGGGTCCCAATTATTAACGGGGGGGTCCAAGCAGCAGGTGGGGGCCACCCAATTCCACCCTCACCCCCCCAACCCCTTTCCCGCCACCCCCCCCCAAAGCCCCCCAGGGATTTTGGGGGACCCCCCACCCCATATTATTTTTTTTTGGGGGGGGGGTCCCGGGGGGGGGCACCCACTGATCTGCAGCTGGCGTCGGACCCGCTCGAGGCTGCGCTGGCGATAGCGGGCCTGGGCCGCGTGGCAGCGCCCCGTCAGCTCCAGGAACTGCTGGGACAGCACCCCGTGCTGGGGGGGGGGACAAAAAATTTGGGGCATGAGGCTTGGACCCCCCCCGAAAACCCCAAAAGGCAGCGGGGGTCCCAAAACCCCCATTAGGTACCCCAAAATCCCGTTCGGCGGGATCAAAAACACACTGTGAGGGCCCAAAATCCCACTGTGAAGGCTCAAAAAACACTTACAGGATCCCAAAATCCCACTTGGGAACCCAAAATCCTATTTGGGGACCCCAAAACATCCCACAGGAAGCCCAAATCCTATTTGGGAACCCCAAAATCCCACTTGGGAACCCCAAATCCTATTTGGGGACCTCAAAATCCCACACTGAGACCCCAAAATGCCACTTTGGGGCCCTGAAATGCCACTTCGAAACCCCAAAATCCCACTTAAGATCCCAAAATCCCACTTGGGAACCCCAAAATCCTAATTAGGAACCCCAAAATCCCACTTGGGGACCCCAAAATCCTAATTGGGATCCCCAAAATCCCACTTGGGAGCCCCAAAACCCCACTCTGAGGGCCCAAAATCCCACTGTGAAGGCCCAAAACCCATGTATAGAACCCCAAAATCCCACTCAGAAACCCCTAAAACCCACTTAGAGGATCCCAAAATCCTATTTGGGAACCCAAAATCCTGATTGGGGACCTCAAAATCCTAATTGGGAACCCCAAAATCCCACACTGAGGGCCCAAAATCCTACTGTGAAGGCCCAAAACCCACTTACAGGATCCCAAAATTCCACTAAGGAACCCCAAAATCCCACTCAGAAACCCCTAAAACCCACTTATAGGATCCCAAAATCCTACTTGGGAACCCAAAATCCTAATTGGGGACCTCAAAATCCTAATTGGGAACCCCAAAATCCCCTTTGAAGACCCCAAAATCCCACTGAGGGCCCAAAACCTCCCATGGGACCCCCAAATCCTATTTGGAAACCCTAAAATCCCACGTGGGAACCCCAAATCCTACCTGGGGACCCCAAAAACCTCCCATGGGACCCCAAAATCCCATTTTGTCCCCCCCAAATCCCATTTGGGGACCCCAAAATCCCCTTTAACCTCCCCAAAATCCCACTGGGAGGCCCCAAAACCCCTACAGGGACCCCAAAACCCCACCTGGATCCCCTAATCGCCCCCAAAACCCCCCTTTTTCCCCCCAAATCCCCTTTTAACCCCCCCATCTCCCCCCTCAACCCCCCCATCACTCCCCAGGCCCCCAAAAAACCCCCCAAACCCCCCAAATTTCACCAAATCCCCCTTTTCTCCCCCAAACCCCCTTTTCCCCCCCAAATCCCCTCTTTTACCTCCTAAAACCCTACTTTTTCCCCCAAAACCCCCCTTTTTCCCCCCAAATCCCCTTTTAACCCCCCCAACTCCCCCCTCATCCCCCCCACATCACCCCCCAGGCCCCCAAAAAACCCCAAAACCCCCCAAAATTTCACCAAATCCCCCAAACCCCCTTTTCCTCCCCAAATCCCCCCTTTTCCCCCTACAAACCCCCCCTTTTTTCCCCCAAAAATCCCCTTTTAACCCCCCCAACTCCCCCCTCACCCCCCCACATCACCCCCCAGGCCTCCAAAAACCCCCAAAACCCCCCAAATTTCACCAAATCCCCCCCAAACCTGCGTGCGCTTCACCCTGGCCCCGATGGTGTTGCGGTTCTCGTCCTCCTCCTCCTTCCCCGGCTCCAACCCTATAGAAATTTTTTTGGGGGGGGGTTCAAATCTTTCCGGGGGGGGAAGGGGGGTCCTATAGGGTCCTGGGGGGGGTGACCCTATAGATTTTTGGGGTCTCGCCTTTCAGGCGGGCGCCGATGTCCCGGGTCAGCTGCTGGATCTCCTCGCGCAGCGCCTGCAGGTCCCGCTTCAGCCCTGGGGGGGGCACAAAAAACCCTCAGGGACCCCCCCCTAAATACCCTTCCCCTATAGCTTGACCCTTCCCCTATAGGCTCGCCCCTTCCCCTATAGGTTTGCCCCTTCCCCTATAGGTTCACGCCCTCCCCTATAGGCTGCCCCCCCCCCCCCAAATGCCTTTACGGCCTCCCCAAACCTCCTTGTGCCCTCCCCCAGGTACCCCCCAGCCCCTATAGACCCCCTATAGACCCCCCAAGCCCCTATAGACCCCCTACAGACCCCCCGAGCCCCTATAGAACCCTATAGGCCCTCAGAGCCCCTAGAGACCCCCCAGAGCCCCTATAGCCTCCCCTATAGCCCCCCCTATAGGCAACTGGAAGCCCTACAGCCCCCCTATAGCCTCCTACAGACCCCCCCATAGGTCCCCTATAGCCCCCCTACAGACCCTATAGATCCCCCTAGAGTTCCCTATAGCCCCCCATAGCCTCTATAGACCCCCCCTTATAGACCCTACAGACCCCGCATAGCCCCCATAGACCTCCCTGTAGCCCCCCAGAGTCCCTATAGACACCCTCAATGGACCCTATAGAACCCCCATAGCCCCTATAGACCCCCCTAAAGCCCGTATAGACCCCCTATAGCCTCTATAGCCACCCCCATGGACCCTATAGCCCCCCATAGACCCCCTATAGCCCCCATAGGCCCCCCTATAGCCCCAATAGCCTCCCCCATGGACCCTATAGCCCCCCTATAGCCCCCCCTATAGCCCCCTGTAGCGCCCCCTATAGCCCCCATAGGTCCCCCCACCGTCGTCGGGCAGGGGGGTGCCGAGCACGGCCTCCTGCTGCTGCTCCAGGGCCCCCAATTTCTCCTCCAGCGCCCGCAGCGCCGCCCGCACGGCCCGGGCCTGCATAATTATATGCAAATTAGATGCTAATTAGCCAGTCAATTCCATGTTAATGAGATGCAAATGAGATGTGGGGGCGGAGCATGTAGACACGGCCCGGAACATGACAGCTTTGTGTGCCCCCCGTGCTCATATAAAGGTCAAGACCCCCAAAAGTCATCGTTTTATGCAAATTATATGTTAATTAGGTGATAATTAGGTGATTGTGTTTGTAAACAACCGGTGTTTGTATGCTAATTATATGCAAATTGTGTAGGAAGTGGGAGGGATCGAGCACTGCCCCTTCTGTTGTGCACTCCCTGGCCGTAAAAATGCAACAAACATGCTAATTACATGCTAATATGCTAATTAGCACCCAAGGAAATATTACAGGGGGTTGTCTGTGTGATTGGATATGCAAATGAGATGCAAAATGCATGCAAAAATGAAACAGGGGGTCTGGTACCTGCAGGTCACGCTTCTATCTGACATATATGATATGCTAATGAGATATTAGGACACGTTAATTAGGTTCTGAGGGATATATCACTAAATTAGCATGCAAATCATATGCAAATCAGGGTGATATAAATCTACAGGATATAATTAATTCAATTAATTAATTAAATTTCATGTAATTAACCATCTTCCACCCTGCTGTATGGCCGTAATCCCTAGCCAAAATCCAACTACCAGCTAATGTATGTTAATCATATGCTAATTAGACACCAGAACATGTTGACTGTTATGCTAATTATATGTTAATTAGATATATGCTAATTGGTGCTAATTAGGCCCAGGGGATCCACGTTTCCTTACCCACTCCCCCCATTCTTCCCCACCCCCATGCCCATAAATGTCCCTGACACCTCAAAGCCACGCCCCTGCGCTTAAACGACATGCAAATTAGATTTAAAAAAATATGCAAATCATATGCAAATTAGGGCGATGACATCACCGGGGGGTCTAGAACCCCCCCTCTACCTCCTTTACCCACCTCCCACCCCCCCAAATATTCTCCCTAATGACGCAATGGGGGCATACAAAATTATTATGCAAATTTAATGTAAATTTTATGTAAATTCATGCAGATTTATGCAAATTAGGCTCGAAATAAGCCCCGCCCACCTGCAACAGGGTCTCAGTGCCGGGGGGGTCCGGGGGCTGGGGCCCCCCCACCAGGGCCACGCGCTCGTCCTCGTCGTCGCTGGGGACATCGTCTGGGGGGGGGGGAAGGGGGAATTTTGGGGGGGTTTGGGGGTTTTTTTGGGGGTCCTGGGGGGGGTCTTGGGGTTTGGGGGGGGCTTGGGGGACCTTTTTGGGGGGGTCTTGAGGGGGTTTTTGGGGTCCTGGGGGGGGTCGCGGGGGGGGTGGGGGGGGATTTGGGGGGGGGTCTTGGGGACATTTGGGGGCGTCTTGGGGGTTTTTGGGATCCTGGGGGGGTTTTGGGGGTCCTGGGGGGGGGGTCTTGGGGTTTGGGGGGGACTTTGGGGGGGGTCTTGGGGGGGGTTTTTGGGGTCCTGGGGGGGTCGTGGGGGGGTCCTTGGGGGTTGGGGGGGGGGCATTTTTGGGGGGGGTTTTGGGGAGTTTTGGGGGGTCTTGAGGTCCTGGGGGGGGTCTTGGGGACATTTGGGGGGGTCCTTGGGGGACACTGGGGGGGTCCTTGGGGACTTTGGGGGGGTCCTGGGGACATTTGGGGGGATTTTGGGGTCCTGGGGGGGGGGTCCTGGGGGACATTTCGGGGGGGGGGCGGAACCCCCTGTTTAGTTCCGGGGGGGGGCGGAACCCCGCGGCGGGGCCCCGGGGGGAACCCGGCGGCCT